>NW_016690211.1:2933584-2938626 GCF_001604755.1 Lepidothrix coronata | reverse complement strand
ATTTCCCCTGGTGGAGCTTAAGCCCGTGCCCCCTTGTCCTATTGCTGAGTGCCTGAGAGAAGAGACCGACCCCCACCTGGCTAGAACTTCCCTTCAGGTAGTTATAGACGGTGATGAGGTCACCTCTGAGCTTCCTCTTCTCCAGGTTAAACAACCCCAGCTCCCTCAGCCTTTCCCCATAGGACTTATGCTCCAGTCCCTTCACCAGCTTTGTTGCTCTTCTCTGGACCCGCTCCAGCACTTCAATATCCTTTCTGAACTGGTTAAGAAAAAATCAGTATTTAAGGACTTCCTACTTCTCTTAAAACGTAACTAATGCTTGTGCACATCTTACTTATTCAACTTATCCCTTTCTGGTGGAGAAAGTGGCAATGCTTTCCAACATTGCTAAGTACCAGTCAAATAAGACCCTACAACTACTTCATCTGCCATTAGCAAAATACTTTGTACGCCAGTTTAGAGCAGGAGGTGGGTTGTTGCTCTTTCTGAAGACTAAGCAGGCCAGTATTGCAACATTAGTTATATATGACTCAGTATGGTCTCTTTAAAAACAAACTACTTGACTCTTTACAAGAACACTGGAAAATTCCAAGGTCAATTGCAGTGGATGAAACTACATCAAATCCTAGGTATGTTCAATTATCTCAGAACCAGATACATTTCATTGATAAGCAAACATTCCTAAATAGTCCTTGTATCTTAGCAGGGCCTGTTATAATAGGTCAAGGGGTAATGTTTTAAACCTGAAGGTGGTCAATTCAGGCTAGATATATGGAAGATTTTTTGCAAAATATTAGGGTAGTAAAAAAAGGTTGCTCAGAGAAGTGGTAGGTGGATGCCCCATTCCTGGAAACATTCAAGGTCAGGATAGACAGGGTTCTGAGCAACCTGATCTAATTGAAACTATTCCAGCTGATTGCAGGCTTGGACTAAACGACCTTCAATGGTCCCTTCCAACCCAAACTACTCTATATTTCTGTGATGTTGTACCTTATGAATCAGAGATCCTTGCTGTGGTTGGGGCTCAGCTGTGGTCTACTAAAAACACCCATAAAACATCCAAGTATCAGCAATGAAAACATCAAGATATCTACAGATGAAATCAAAGACTAAAGGGAAAACTGTACACTCCAAATGCATTTGAGAGTACTCTGTGTGATTCTGGAGGTGACAACGTAAAAATGTGTATGCATGTTTACAACACAATCTTTGGAAGCAACTTTCATCATAACTCCTGCTCCATGTCTAGAAATTTCCCTTACTGTACAATTAAATTGCCAACCATTCACTTTTAAGAAACATTTTTTGTTCTGAACTCACTTTCTCTTTAGAATGTATAAGCATTTAACTTCTCTCAGGCACAAAATTAGAAATTTATCATCTGTGATGAATATCAAGACAGTAGTTTCCTAGTGATACTATCAGATGGTCATATAAATTCACACTTCGCTGTGACAGTTCAATATAAACCTGTGGATCTGCTAAAAGTACTCATGTGTAGAGCAACAGGCTTTTAACAGTAAATAAAAGACATTCAGGTACACTGGACATTTATTTGTCAGTGTATAGTAGTATACATTAAAAAGAAATAAGGCCCAAATAACATAAAATATATTGTGGTAGGGGAAAACAGTTTTCCCCCTGAAGTTATAAAATGGTAAAACCCCAGGGGGTGGTGAGCCTTGGAGTTTGAGCCAATGAGCGCTTCTGCAAAATATAAACATATCACAAGCAGAACGGAAAAGAAAGTAGTGGAAGTTGTTGTTGAAGAAGTAGCCATGTTATGAAAGCCACGAGCTGAGGGGCAGGAGCCCTGCTGGGAGGCTACAGGGACTTGGAACAGTGTTAAACTGGGCCAGGTTCTGGAGCTGAGAGCTGAAGGAGTTTTCTCCACCGTGAGCAGCAGAAGCGGCAGCAAAAACAACACTGGCTGGAGAAAGTGGCAGAGAGCCAAGAGATATTTTGGAAGGGAGAAGAGATATGATCCATTGCAAATACTGTTTTGTCATGATAGAAATAGTTAAGATTGTATATAATGTATTGAAGTATTTCTTTTGTACAGTCATTGTAATATATATTCCCTTCCCCCCCATATTGAGCCTCGTGTAGTGTCTGGAAAACCCATCTCACACTGGCTTGAGATGTGGCAGGGGGGCTTGGACTAGGGAAGTGGATTTTAGAGTTCTCAAACTCTAATGACACCCAAATAACATAAAATATGTATATAGTGTTTGCTAGAAAAATACCTGACTAAAAATAAGGCATATTCTAGCTCATGCTTCATGGAGTTACAATGAAGTTCAGTCACATACAAAGCAACACTTTATTGATTAATGATTTACAACTCTTTTGGTCTATTTAGTAGAAAACGAACCAAATGAAGCAGAACTTCATCATTAAAATCTTTCACATTACCATCTTCCACAACATCATACAATGGCTTACTCTCTGTACCCCAACAGATATTCTTTCGAGGGTTATTTTTAATAGTTTCTGCAGTTAGAGCTAAAGTATTTAGCTGGTAACAAAAGAAAGCAAAGTATTTTCCATCAGTCACTACTGCTTGTGATACAAAAGGACGAGTCACATCTGCTTCACTCCAGAATCCTACAAAATAAACAAATACAACTAGTTATACAGGGCTTGAAATTTCTATCGACACACATATCTAAACCCCAGTCCTGAAATACAGAAAAACACTGGGAATAGCAGCAGCTGCTCAGTAGGGAAAAAGTCCTGTTTGCTTTTTTCATACAGACTAAACAAAACACAACTAGCAATAAAGGGTATGTCCAAGATGTGGACATACGTGTGTTTTGTACACAGTTCCCTATCACCAACTGATAAAAACCACTTGCTGACCAGCCAAGTGACTTCTCCCAATCAGTTAAGCAACTAATGCATCCAAAGTCCTGCAAATGAGCTGAAGGAAAATGTCTTTCAACTATTCCATGCTGCTCAAGGGCATGAGCATTTGTTTCATGACAGAAGCATGCACATGTATCCATGAACATAACTTACTAGAGTGACCAACCAAACACCAAGAACACTGTGTCAGTATTAATGCTTCAAACAATCTCCAGTAAGCATTATTAGTATTTTTAAATATTTACCTATTTATCCATGCATTACATTTATGCACTAGCACAGTAATATTCTTTAAAAATATTTGTATCATGTGCAATGAACAATGTTAGAAACTGTTACAGAAAAAAAAAAGTCACAGATTTGAATCATGCTTCCCTTTTAACTCGTGATGTATTTACAGCAGCAACCAGCTCTGAAGCCAAGATTTACTTGACTCCAACATTTTAGGTCCACAAAGTTAAGTCAAGCTTTCTAAGACACCGTCACATGAAAAATTTGATGCAGAGCCAGAAATATACATCATAGTCAAAGGATTTTCCTTCATGTGCTGTTTCTAAAGTGAAACTACAAACCATCGGGTATCTTACAGTAACACTGGACAGTCATTATATTCACGAGAATAAGCAAAAGACTGATCTGATCTATCCATCCAGGTCTTGTGGGAGTTTTAGACCAAAGTAGGCATAAAAACCTAAAGTAAGGCTGCTGACATTTTTCTTTCACTCACTGTAGTTTCATAGAATTGAAGAACTATGAAAAGAGGGGCTAAGCAACATAGTTGTTTCAGAGCAAAAAAAACAAAACTGCTTGATACCTACCACATTTCCCAGTAACTACGGTGGAAAGAGCAAGTGAAAGAAGAATTGAGGGTTTTGCACAGGCTTAGCATTATATATGAAAAAATATTTTTCTCTGTAATGAATTCCCCCGAAACAAAGTACTCAAAGACAAAGTTTTAACTCTCTTTTGTAAGATCTGCCTCATTCATTAGTTCAATTTAATCTGTAAAGACCTACTTAAAAGATGGTCTTCAGAAGCAAAATCATGAGAAAAAGGGGGTGGCGAGAAAAGGTTAAAGAACTTTACAGCAGGCATTCATAACCAGGAAGAATTTGTAAAGTTGACTGTCTCACCTTGATACATTGCTTGTGCTGCTGTCCATGCGAAGAGACTTGCAATACCATTTGATCGATAAACAACTTCAATCTGATCCTCAAGACGTGCTTTTATGAGCCTCTCCCGCTTTAGTCTATTTGGAATAAGATGAAACTGGGTATGTCCGTAACAGCATGGATCTGACACCTTCGATCCTGTGTTCCCCAAAATAAAAAAATCAGAAAGAGAGAGAATGCTTTTATTATGCACACAAATGCATCTTCAGTATCAGATTCTAAACGTAACGTTTGAACCTCTACTGTAGATCTGTGTAAATGTTGAGATTCTGGGTGAGACTGGAGGAGCTGCCCAATTCCAAAAGGTAAGAGTTCACATACTAAAATGTCTCTGAAGAGATGTATCAAAATTCAAAGGTAGTTTTGTGTTAATTTTTTATTCAGTTCAATTCTTTCAAGAAAATCTAGACACACAATACCATGTGCAGGAGGATGCTACTCCCCACTGCCTAATTGACATGAAATCTCAATAGAGATTTATATGCTGCATATATTTATAGAGTATACCTACATATGCAGCCTCATCTCCTCGGACGGTAAGATCAATGGAGAGATAGACAACAGGTTAGCAAAGGCATACAGTGCTTTCAGAAAACTCCATAAAAGAGTATGGCATAATAAACACCTGAAGAAAAGTGCAAAGATCAGTGTTTACAGAGCCACTGTGCTGTCCACTCTTTTATATGGTTCCGAATCACGGGTCATCTACCGCCACCACCTGCATCTCTCAGAACACTTCCATCAACGCTGCCTCTGTACAATCCTAAACATCCACTGGTCAGATTATGTGACTAATACATCTGTTCTAGAACAAGCAGCAGTCACAAGTATTGAGGCCATGTTGCTGAGAACACAGCTGTGTTGGGCAGGACGCATCTCAGGGATGAAGGACCACCACCTCCCTAAGATCTTGCTTTATGGTGAACTTGCCACCAGCTGCCGTAAGAGAGGAGCCCCAAAGAGAAGTTATAAGGACTCCCTGAAACAACATCTCAGCCTTGG
>NW_016690211.1:2929270-2933469 GCF_001604755.1 Lepidothrix coronata | reverse complement strand
ACCAGAAAGTGCTGTAATATGTAAAGCTTGATCTCAGAAACAGGACTTACATCATGGGTTTTCTTTCTTCTGCTGCCTTCAAGGTTGTACCCCTGGATTCAAATCTGGGAGATGTTCCCGTTATTAATCACAAACCATCCAAACTGCCGTTGTTCAAAAAGCAGTACGAAAATAAGGTATATATAGGTAAGAGCTTCTAATCATGAAATGTACAACTTTTTTCAGTTGATGGGAAAAGAAAAATTTAGGTGGGTTTTGTTTGGGTATTGGTTTTTGTTGTTGGATTTTTTTTACTAAAAAAAAAAAAGTTAACATTTCATGATTAGAAGCTCTTACCTATATATACCTTATTTTCGTACTGCTTTTTGAACAACGGCAGTTTGGATGGTTTGTGATTAATAACGGGAACATCTCCCAGATTTGAATCCAGGGGTACAACCTTGAAGGCAGCAGAAGAAAGAAAACCCATGATGTAAGTCCTGTTTCTGAGATCAAGCTTTACATATTACAGCACTTTCTGGTCAGACAACAGAAAGTGCAAATCTTGCTTACATACACCATATAGATAACCTCAACTGAAATTCATTTTTTGCAACAGAACCTTTTGCCTTGTGATGGGTGCTAGCACAGTCATCCTACACTGAAGTCTTATTTTTCTGCAACATACGAAATCAATGTGAGAAATGATGCTACCAAAGTTGCCAATTGGTACTATCTTCAAAATCAGAATCTGCTTCTGTGGAAAAACAGCTAAAACATTTCTAGCAGTAGCTAAAAAACTAACTTGAACTGGCAGAGTGAGTTTACAGATTCGGTGTTCTGCATTGTACATTTTTAATTGCCTAGACAGTTCTTCCAAAATGCCAAGTTTTGTAGCATCTGACAGTACTAACTTAAGCAAATTTTACAACTAAGTTATTAATAAAGGTTCTGCGTTTACAGAAAGCGCAGTAGTTTTTTGTTTCCGGTGTAAACAGAACAACCAGACCCAGACTGCCTACACAACTATCATTGTATGAACCTGCAAGAAAAACACTAGTATATTGAAACAAAATATACTTCCAGGAAACTGAGCATTCAAGAAAATAACTGTTAATCAGTACCAACAGGCAACAGAGCTCACATTCAGATTATAAGTGCTCTCTCTTACTCCATTCTGTTCTTCACCATTCCTAACGTACTATTCTTCTCCACTGAAAAGAGAACATTTCACAACACATTCCTTATTTGTGCCTCCACTTCGAAGCATAAAATGTTAAAAACTGAATTTAATTAAATGAACCAATGTGCAATTTAAAGTGTAAAGAGGATCAACTTAGAGTTCAGGAGACTGTCTCAATATCTACAAAGCAATTACCACAGGGTAGTAAGGGAGCTAAGACTTGAAAAACACACTAATGTGCCACATGTCTGAAAAAACAGTTATTCCACATAGTACCTGCTGCATGGTTTCAGTGGCTGCCTGAAACAAAAATGAAAATGAATGTTATTAATTTGCTGTTGGAAACACGCCCACCTGGGGAAGCTGCTTTGGCACACGGATCTGGAGGTGTGGCTTATCGTCTATCTGGAATCGCACAGGATCAACTCTACCCTTCCGATGTCCATGAGCAACAACTTCCTCACCATGATGCCAGTAATAGTTAACTTCGGGCTTTAAATCTGAAACAGAAAAGAAGAATACGGAAAAACGGTGATTGCCCCTGGGCATTTGAAACTCTCCCAATTCTTCTTTTGCTGCAGCCAAACACAACATCCCTAATCCAAATAGAATGATGGAGACAAATTACTAGTGGTGGCCTGAATATCCGATCTGAAGAGCTACACCAGCAACACTGCTGCCGGCTGGGACTGACCCCACCGCCCTAAGGCTCCCACGTCCCCTTCTGTCAGCCCCACTCCGCACCGAGGGAGGAGGTCGCCAGCAGCGGATTGTGGCCGGACAGGAACGCAGCGAGGGTGGAAACGAGCTGCGTGAGGAAGGGACCGGGCGTGTGCTCCTGGTCACGGTACAGGAACGGCCGGTTTTTGTTCTGATAGAAGCTCTCCTGCAGGAGGGCGTCGCAGGCCAGGGAGCGCAGCTCGCCCATATCCAGGGGTGGGAGCGCTCCCGCCGCGGGCTCCGGGCTTGTCGCAGTCCCCGAGGTTGTCGCAGCCCCCGAGGTTGTCGTAGTCCCCGGGCTTGTCGCAGCCGCCGGTGCTCCCGCTCCCGGGCCTCCGCCGGCCTTGGGCGCCGCTTCCGCCGCCACCGCTCCCGGGGGCAAGCCCGGCACGAAGACAGTGTTGGTGAAGCTGCGGTACCAGCGGTCGGCGTTGATAGCGAAGGTTTGCGGGTACACCATGTACTTGGGCCGCTGCAGCTTCTCGTACAGCCGCAGTTTCTCCTCCACCGTGGCCGCAGCGTGCACTCGCTGCTTGAAGTTCTCCCGGCGCCGCTGCTGGGCCGCCTTGCTCTTGGCCGTGATGGACGCCACCACGGGCGGGTAGAGCGGGCCGGAGGCTAGCGAGGGGCTGGTGGGCTCGGCCTGCGAGAACCAGCGGTGGCCGGGCCGGAGCAGCCGCCGCGCCCCCAGCGCCGCCATCTTCGGAGCTGCGGGACAGGGAAGGGCGGAGCGGGAAACCGCGACACCTGATTGTCCACTGGGAATCACGTGGCTAGCCAGTCATCCAATGGGCGAGCGGCTCCTCCTCTGGCGGTGCCGCCGGGGCAGGAAGAGACGGGGCCTTTGGTAGTCACGTGACTTGATGGTGCCCATTCCCGACGCGGTACGGCACGGCGGGGCTCATGCGCATGCGCAAAAGAGGAATCTGTGCCATCACTGCACCGGAACTACAACTCCCAGGATGCACAGCCGGGACGACCCGGAAGTGCCGTGTGGGGCCGTTGTACCGCCCAGAGAGCCGCAGAGTCAGTTCGAAATTTGGAAAAGGCCTTTTGGGAACATCGAGTCCAAGCTGTGACCGCACACCAGCTTGTCAAGGAGACCGTGGCACCCAGTGCCGCGTCCATTCTTTTCTTAGGCACTCCCAGGGACAGTGAGGCCACATCCTCTCTGGGCAGTCCATTTTAATGTCCAGTCACTCTTTCATTGAAGAAATTCTTCCTACTGTCCAACCTAAACCGCCCCTGGCACAGCTTAAGGCTATATCCTATTGCTCTGTTACCCACTGTGAAGTCTCGAAAGAGCCTTTACCTGCTTCCACTCAAGAGAAAAACACTTTGGACACAGTTTTCCAAAGGTCTGGATCTCGAGGAGCGCGTTCCAGCTGCAGGGAAGGGCCCTCTGTACAGGACAGTGGGTTCCCACAGCACTGAGTGTAAACTGAAACGACTGATTGTCAGAACCTTCTGAGCCGACAGAGTCTGGCTTTAATAAAGGAATTCAACCCTGCTAAATATGATCTGTTACAACCTTTGTGAAACTAAATAAGCTAGAATTGGCATACTGATACTGCAAGAGTGCCACAGTAACTGCATGTTCGTCTTCGAGACACTTCAGTAGCTAAGTATTTCTCTTTAGTAGGCAGATGAATTTCACTATTTATTCTTAAAACTTCTTTTTTTTTTTAACTTGATGATTTGCAGTATTCTTGGGAGATTGGTTAGTTTTTTTCCTGTATTTCCATGAAACATGACTAGGAGTGGAAGTTATGAGTGGAATTGGGACAGGAGTTACATTACATGCATCCCAGATAATCTGCCTTCTTTCCTTAACTTCATTTTAACTTTCTGCTGAATTGCTGATCACTTCTTCAGTGGTGGAATTTTTGGAATTTGGAGGAAATTTTGGAATACATGATGAAGATGTAAACACAGAGTTTGGATTGAGATTTTCAAAGAATATAGAATATAAAACCGTCATCTTCTTTAAGAGGAAGAAAAATAGAAACTAAAGTATTGTTAATGCATAGCTAAAGAAAAGCTATCCTTTAGCTTAAGATTTACAAAGTATGTTATAAAAGACAGATTTAAATGTTAAATTGCAACTCAGTTAAGTATCGAGTATTTAAAATTTTGATGTTTTAAATTTGAAACTAGCCTTTCTTTACTAGATGGGTAAAGGGAAAAGGCCTTAGATCAGATGATTGACCATTTAGGAAGCAACCACCCTCCTTTTCTTAATTCCACATACTGCAGTCTCCAAGTGCATATGCATGTGCCTGTTTTTCTCTTGATTGATAAAGGACACTGACCAGAT
>NW_016690211.1:2914612-2929195 GCF_001604755.1 Lepidothrix coronata | reverse complement strand
AATCTCTTCCCTTATGATCGCAGCCAGCCATGTCAAACTTAGAGAAGCTGTTAGGGAAAATCACCATGTACTGTTCTTGGGCACTTTGCACCTCCTTTTTCAAAATTTGTCTCTTTTGCTAATTATAAATATTCTTCTCATTTCGTACTTAAGTGTACTCATGGCCAATTTATACCCACTTGTCATTGTGCCAACATTGTCCTTTAGTTTAATTAGCTTTTTGTTCTCTTTGATGTTGGCCTTTTAAAATATTGATGGAGACCAGTCATATCACCTCTCGGTCCTCATTGACGGAGGCTCTTCTCACACAGGCAGATCTCCATTACCCTGATCATCTTAACAGCCCTTTCTTTCATTCCCTCCAGTTTTGCAGTTCTCTCAGGGATATGTGACCCTACAGAACTCGTTAATTCCTACAAGGGTCTGTATTACCTACGCCAGGATTACTAACATTTTGCCACCGCTAAAAACCTTTCTCATCATGTTGTCAAATCAGAATTACCTGCCTTGCTGCAATACGATACTGTGAGCAACTTTCGTATGGGATATCTTAAACCTTCAAGAAGTTCAATACAAAAACTGAATATAACTGATGAAGTAAGTGAATGTTTAAAAGACCATTTTCATTTTCTCTACTTTGTTCAAGGGCTGATGCCAACTATAACATTAGGTAAGAGATGTCAGGAACCAGTGCTATGCTTTAACCTACACTTAGAATCTCTATTTACTGATGTTCTGATCACAGTTTAATTTTATTTGCTTGGTGTAGTATCATTCATCCTGAGGTAGGAGCTGCAAGGGCTTGGATAAAATGTCCCAATAGACAGCCTAGGTAAAGGTACTGGGGTGCTTTGCTGCCAGCTCTTCATAAGCTTTTGATTAAAGCATATTATGCAGCCATAGGTCACTTGGTTCAAAAAAGCAAACTGACAATTAAGAAAGGACCTATTGCCCTTCTCTACTGACTTAACGTGCAGTATCCAAATTATCCTAAACCTACAAACCCAGAGCGTCTTTGTGATGGTTAAATGAACGCTTACAGAGAGCCTGGATTAGAAAGCTTATCCTGCCTAAATTGTTCAGTACAGATGCTAAGGCAGATGTCATAGCCTTACATCTCTAAAATTGAAACTAGAAAAAAGCCCTGTATCTCAGTTCCAACGTGAAGGTCATCAGTTTGAAGCCCAAAAGTAGTTCAGAAACTAGTGCAGTTCACCTTCTTGAATCTACTCTGTAGGAAGCGATGATATACATATTCTTTTTCTAAAACTTAGAAATGAGACAGAGTACACTCAGTGTACTCGTTTAGAGATGAGATTTTATAGACGTTAATTACTGGGCAAGCTTGGTATCTCCTGTATGCAAGTGTAGAAGCTGCTTAAGTGCACATACTTCTTCAGTAATCTTCACCAGAAGTGCAGGTACAATCCAAATGGATCACAGGGATCGCATAATAGAGGTGTATATTATCCAAGACCTAGCAGGAGATGTAAGGTCTGAGTCTGCTTTACTTGGCCGTGGTGGGGTTGGTCTGTGTCCCATGGGAGTCATTGCCGGATCTGCAACCACTGAGAAAAGGTTCCACCTGCTAAGCCATTTGTTCCATACCTGTGCTATGGTGCTGGTACCATGCACCTTCTCAGAGACCTACATCTTATTTTAGAAGGTAGGGAAAGGAGTTAACAGTGAGACTGAAGCTCTTCAAATTAGGAAGCTTCAGAAGGTAGCCACAGGCTAGACATGAATTTTCTTGTAGACTGAGTAACAAAAGATACTGTAGTTTGATTCTAAAACAGTGATCCTAGAATCATAGAATCAGCCAGGTTGAAAAGGACCTCTGAGATGACAGACCCTCAGCACATCTGAGGACATGCTGAGGATTAATGATGTCCTGCTCTAGTTCTCTTAGAAAGTTAGTCCAAAGTTAGTTTTTTGGTAAGCCAAAAAACATGTTAGAAGTCAGTGCAGGAAAGTTCATAGTCAAAAGAGTCTCTTGACTCTTGACTCTAACCTGTGATAAACAAGGTTACTAATCAATACCAGGTGTTCCTCTTGTAATAGTATATCAAGACCTTGGAGGAAGAGTGAACCTTCACTGTACTAAACATTGCATCCTACACCTGTATAATAAATAAAGTGATTCTTCATCCGATAATGTCAGTTAAGTTGTAGACAGGACTGGCACTCTGAAGCTCTTAGAAGTACTTGCTGAGTGTCTTGTACTCTTTAACGGTACCAGGCAGACTCATATCTTTCTACCAACTGAGTTTTATTTTAGAAGTTCTGTAGCTTAGTTAGCCAGTATGTCTCTCAATCTGGGGACAGGTGTTGGACAAGGCCTTACTTTTTGGCGCTCATCTTGGAGGATGAGAATCAGATGTCAAAAAAGCAGGACTATCTCCAGGTTTAACCAGTTAAGGTTAAATTCTCTGCCTAGCCATTTATTTTGTTTGTGACTCAGGGCTAGGTCCACAAAAGAACTTCTGTGGGGTCTCTACTTCACCCTCTCAAGCCTAAAGGTTTGACTAGTGGGGAACACATCTTTTTGTTGCCAAAGTTAATGGACTAACCAAAAATGTACAGCATATTTCAAAACTGAAAAGAATAGATCTCTCCAGGAGATCTTTTCACCAGCTTTCTTTAGAAGACATTTTAAAAGTTTAAAAGTTCATTATTTTTCAGAGAAAATATGATAGTGAATATTCCATCTTAGGTAACATCAGTGGGACTGCATGCTCCATGTAAAACTCCACATACTGCAACAGACACAATCTTAACAATCTGAGAAGACGTTCATTATTTTACAACTTATATCTTTGGCTTATTTTAAAAGATATTATATGCTACAACAACAGCTACCAGATGATAACATAATGCAGCTCGTAGCATAGATACCTGCCATAGGGAAAAACCATTATTGTCTTTACTAAGTGAAATCTGTGGATAAAGACATCTTTCTTATACAATTTTCAAATATTTTATAGGAATATAAAATGCATTATTTGACAGACTGAAGTATGCCATTATGTAACCTTCAAAATTAAAGTACTACTAGAACTGCATAGCTTTCAAAACAGCATCAGTTAGAATTAAGTTTGCATTATGTTTCAACTGCTATTTTCATGTAGTTTCTCAAACAAATTCCTTTTGGGCTAAAATGGCCTAATGTTCTTCTATAGATCAAAGATCTTACCACACACACCACCACTCCCCATTTCCCATTTAAAGCAAAATCAAAGCACGTTTGTTACAGGACTATGGAAATGACAGGGCCGGGGGAGGGGGCTGTGTTTCTAACTAAAGCTTTGTTTTAATTAGGAAAACAAGTTAAAAGAATTAACTTCAAAGTTGGACCACTTTCTAGTTCTTATGTGAGAGTTAAGAGTCCAGATGAATTTAATGAAAGCTCCTTGTCTCAAGGCAAGGAGACTTCCAACTGGGAATTCAAAAGGTGCACAGGCACTTTCTGCCCTCCGTGGCTCTACATACCATTATAGAAGGGCAGTTGAGAATGGTGATATTTAAGACCACTCTGACTTCATAAGGCCATATAGATAAAAGCTTATCTTGAAGACATGCTTAGTCAAAGCTTAGTTTCACTGGGCATCAAACCCATTAGCTATAAAAAAAACAGCAGTAGAAATCCTTTGGGAAAACTAGACTTCTTAGTCAGTTTTATATAGTATTTCAGTGCTATTGTAGCAATTACAAAAGAATATCTCACATATTCCCTGTGCATTTTGGGGAACATCTAAGTAGTGGGCATCCCATATGGACTGTTTCAGGCTATTGCATACAGTTTTCCCAAGGCCTGTTTTGTATGTACATAAAATCCATCTGAGTTCAACCCCTACTCTTCGAGATAACTTAGTACTAAACAAAAAATCTTTATTGTGAAATTAATAAGAAGGAATTTCTGAAAGAAACAAATTATTTGACAGGAGGAAATAATATACTGTAATTTTGAAAGGTGGGTTGAGCTACTTGAATGCTGATGTGATAGCTAAGTGATAATGCAACATTTGCAGTAAGAGGGTTTTCATTTGCACAGTTACAATATTCAGCTGGTGAGATATGTGCTTTTATGATAAAACTTGTGGAGCCAGCTGTAGGGTTCAAAAGATCATGCAAAGAGAAGACTGATGAGTAGATTTGGTTCAGTATGATAACGAAGGACTGGGCGTAGACCACGAGTGTTACAGAATAAAGCTGTATTTATGTACATAAATATTATTATAGTACGGTATTACTGAGGCGGCAAGCGTGAGTTTGTTCTTGAAAGGTGTTATGAAGGTGGAATTTGAAGAACTGTGGGAAAGGCTTTACTGAAGTCCAGGTGGACAACATCCACAGCCTTCCCTTCATCCACTAAGTGGGTCACCCTGTCATAGAGGAGATCACGTTGGTAAAGCAGGACCTGCCTTTCCTAAACCCATCTGGCAGGGCCTGATCCCCTGGTTGTACTTCACACACTGTGTAATTGCACACAAGACGATCTGTTCCATAACCTTGCCTGGCACTGAGATCAGACTAACAGGCCTGTTTTTCACTGGATCCTCCTTCCAGTCCTTCTTGTGGATGGGCATCACATTGGCCAACCCTCACTCATCTGGGACCTCCCTGAATAATCAGGACTGCTGGTAAATCATGAAGAGTGGCTTGGTGAGCTCTTCTGCTAGCTCTGTCAGTAGCCTCAGGCGGATCCCATCCAACACCATAGACTTGTGAGTGTCTAGGTGGCTCAGCAGGTCACTAACTACTTCCTTCTGGATTATGAGAGATTTATTCTGCACCCCATTCCTGTCTACCGGCTTAGGGGTCTGACTACCCTGAGGATAACTGGTCCTTCTGTTAAAGATTATAGCAAAAAAAGACATTAAGTACCTCGGCCTTTTCCTCATCCTTCATGACAGTGTTTCCCTCTGCATCCAATAAAGGCTGGAGATTCTCCTTGGCCCTCTTTTTGTTATTAATTTATTTGTAAAAACATTTTTTTGTTATCTTTTACCATGGTGGTGAGATGGACTTCTAGCTGGGCTTTCACCTTTCTAATTTTCTCTCTTCATGACCTAACAACATCCTTGTACTCTTCCTGAGTTTCCTGCCCCTTCTTCTAAGGGTCATAAATCCTCTTTTAATTTTTTCCCCTGAGTCCTAGTTAAAGCTCTCTGTTCAGCCTGGCCAGTCTTCTTCCCCACTGCCAGCTAAGAGCTGAGAAGAGCATCTCACTGATACATCTCACATCAGAATAACAGGTTACACATGTACTAGTACAGCATCTGGCATGGACAGCATATCTGCATACTGTGAAGCTGGTTTAGCTCCCAAAGCAAGAGGCCCATACAACTCATTGGAAATGTTCCCTGCCCATGCCTAGCAGCTACCTAGGAGAGTCCAGATCAGGGGCTGGTCTGGTAGGTCAGTAATTCAAATATTTGAGCTCGAACAGTAAAAACAAGCCCTGGAGGAGGTGATTTTTCTGTTATAGATAATACTTTGGTTTATCTGCATACCCATATCTTTCATCTTTCATTGTCCAAATTTCTCTTTAAGACACATTTCTAGCAGTTCTTTCAATGACTGAGCAAATTAGACTTTATTATATTCAGTAATGTAAGAGAAGCACATTTTAGTATTACTCATCTTACCTAACTTCAATTGTCACAGTTAGACAATCTAACTAACAAGCCAGAGAGAAAAAAGCACCTAAAGGGTGATTTGTTCCATCCTTTCTTAACAAATTTTTTTTTTCAATGAGGATTATATCACTCCCTGGAGGGAGCTAAGTCCCTACTGAAACAGAGCCCGTCTTTCTGAGGAAAATAACTCTTGAACTTAAGTCATAGATTTAGAGAGAAAACTGTAAGTTGTTATCGCAGTATTTGCAGTGTTTTATGATACAGCTTTATTTGCAGACTGCAGAATCACTTCTTTATGACAACTTTTGTTTTGAAGCATAACAACAAAAGGGGCAATTATATTTGAAAAATTAAGAGGCAGTCACTGATGAAAAGCCGGTACTGCTTAATGTATTAGAACTTTCAGAAAGAGAATTAACTAAGTCTGTAAAATAACCTGTCGCTGTACTACAAACGACACGCTTCGAGATATAATGTGAAGGGCTGTGAGAAGAGCAATACCACTAGATGTCGCCATCCTTCCACCCAAAATTCATCAGCAACTGGCCTCATAAAATCTGAAGTCATGATTTGCCAGCTCTGTTGCTTTATATTGCAATCAAAAGTTATGTGGTATCATTTGTTTCTGATGGCACTGTATTTAGATAGTTCTAAAATCCTAATTCTCAGGTGAAAACCCGGTTTTGGGGTTGAGGCTAGCCCAGATTCATGAATCTAAGTGGAAACACTGATGGTTAAGTTCACCCAATAATGCTACTGCAGCTCAGTCCAGCTGGCAGTGCACTGTTGGAGAGTATGAAGTCAAGATCCTATTCCCATCTCTTCTACTGATGTACTGTATGACTTTGGCAAGCCATTTCACCTTAGCTTTTCTGTTTTCAGTTTACTATAAACACTAGTTTCCTCCATGCAGGAACTAAGCCCAGAAATGTTGTTTGTTGGAACATCTTTATCTTAATTCAGTGACAGGTATTGCACAAATGGTCTGAAAAAAATAGTCATATAGATCCAGCTGAGAAAAATGCTGGAGGGAGAGATCCACTCCCTAATCTAGACTTACTTATTATCCCCCATACTGAGCAATCACTGAAACTTTCCTGGAGTCAGAGTTGGGATTAGAGGACTTGTTGGATGTACTTAGTACAGGACATCTGAAGTCATCAGTTCCTGCTCCCTCTCATGTTGTTCAATGAATAACATTGCATTCAGGTTTAAGTTTGTAATATCATATCGGATAGAGACAGGAGCTGAATTCAATTAATCTCCTGGATAGGCCAGTCATCTTTTATCTGCTCTGATCCAGGGTGGAGTTTCCTACTTATTTTTTTTCACACTGTCTTTCACAGAAATACAGTTAAGTGGAACTTTATAAAAATGCCTCATTGACAGGATCTCTATTTTCTCATGGATAGATCCACTCATTTGGAGCTTAAGGGGAAATACTTACTCTCATCTTTAACAGGACAAGGGAGCAAATGCAACCTTCCCTGCATTTGAATTTTCTCCTGTCTTATTTTGTGAGGTGCTTTTATGCTTCAAAGACAAATGCACAGAATAACTGCACAATATCCACAACAGAAAAGACTATAGCTAAGGTAAAATTAAGTACATATATTCCAACCACAGAACCAACTAAATATATTCAAAATGGATCTACTAAGCTCTCATTTTCCCACTGGCAGTCCCCTCTGACTCCTGCAGTAATCCTCTCCTTGAGCTGAGCTCCTATATTATCAGGTATGAGCAGGTAAGACCCCAAACATGAAAGGCTCCTTTCACATTCTGATGGGAATACCATATTTTTGATTTGAAGAAGAAAAGGATTTTTTGAGCCAAATGGCCTGTTCCATTACCACTGCAGGATGAATTACTAGAAAGACAAAAAGTGACTGATGAGGAAAAGTACAAAGGTTACTATAAAAAGAACATAAACTGTCAACCCTAATAGGGATAGTGATTATATTTAATTACATATTTAAATGTTGAACAGCTTGACTTAGATATGCTTGTGTCTATCAGTATATGTTACCAATGAAAGGCTGTGCCAAACACTTTTCTTCATCCTGTCAGCACACTAGGTGACAACACAAAATAGTAGTCCACACTATTTCCCACAGGCTGTTCAGTTTGGAATGAGGCACAGGATGGAAGACAATGCACAGCGTGCAGAAAAAGCAGCAATAAACCTGAATAAGATTTCACATACTTTAGTTTAAAGTAGGCACCATGTAAGTACAATCCCAACCCATCATGCATAATTTTCTTGCAAACAGACAGGTCTAGTGTTTTACACTCTGAAATGAACAAAGCAATAATTTTTATATTCCAGTATTAGATTTTAAATGTGTTTGTAAAACTATAACAACAGGGATACTTTCAAAATAGAGGAACTCCATAGTTTTTTGTGACAAAGTTCATGAACATACACATAGGAGGTTTTAGATGAGAATGAAGGATGCAAATTGACATTTTATGAGTTTTTTTCAAGAAATCATAAACTTTAAATGAGCTCCTAAAACCATTATCTAAGATGTTCAATGGGCAGCCCTAGGGCTAACCAAAGAAACATTAACTATTTTTACTTTTTGCAGTTTTAAAGTTTACTTATGTTGTATTTTATGTAGTCATTTGAATGAGAGCTTTGGTAAAATAAATCTCATCAATTTATTAGTATCTACACCTAAGCAGGTATTTACATTAGCTAAATTGTCCAGACTACCTGTATAATCCAAGGATATTTGGTAAACAGAGTCAGTGTGGTCTAGAAGGCAATTTCTCTCTTTTTGGAGTAGACACCTACTGAGTAAGCTCTCAGCTATTCTCTGAAATGGGAAACTGTGTGTCCAGCCACCATAGCAGACATGGTAGACATCAGAGTTGAATCCATCCCTGATCACTTACACAGATAGTATCATTTCCTCAATACATATCAGGGTTGGACAAAGCTGGCTAAAGGTACTTTAGCAGTGTAGGCAAACTCGACCATTACTGTGACATGAATAAGGCTATTTTTTCTGACACAGAAATGAGGCAGTACTTCGCTTTCTGGAGGAAATGCTCTGGTCCTATGACATAATCTCCTTTGCATGCCCCTGCCCCTCTCACAGCCATCCCAGCAGCAGCTGGCTTACTTTGGGGTTGTGATTTATCTACAGCAAGAATATGGATGGGTCATTGTTCTTGCAGCAAGTGTGCAACTCTGGGCCTTTATAGTGCTGAGGTACAACCCACTGCTATAGGAAGCAATGAAAAGTCTGCATTTTCATTCAGAATATTCTGAAGTGGATTTGTGCATCATTCAGGTTTCTGAAAAGACAGTTTTCATTAGTTAGTTACTAACGAATAGCAAGTATTTAGATAAAACAGATTGCAGCTACCAAAACTGAAGGGAGAATTAAAAAAGCAACTTTGTTTTCTGTCTGGATTTTGAGACATTGGAGTCACTCACAACGCATTTTTTTAATAGTTCTCCACAATTATATGAGACAGAAACTTCCTGTAAAACACTTATTTTTCCTCAAAAGAAAAAAAAAATTAATATTTTCATGCCAGTCCAGAATGGGAATGAGTTTCAACAAATCAAAATTTCCTGTTGGAAAATGTATCCCTTTTCCCCTAAATTTAGGCCTTTACTAATGACCTTTACTAGAATGACACCTGAAATGTTATGATCTCTAATATACTTCCTTATGCCTTCACTGTACCTTTCTTTGCGTCTAGCAATTTGCACTTTATCTCATTCATTTTTCCAGTTTTCTTCTTCTCAGATGTTAAATTAAACACTGAGCCTGATTTGCTTTTTTCATTCTCACATTTCTTTCATAAAAATAAGATGCTTTTAAAATCCTGCTTCTGTCACACATGGCCTGTTATGTATCAACAAATTGTATTTTTGTTTGATTCCAGAAAAAGTGGAGTCAGCAGTTGGAACCAGACAATGTCCTTCATTTTTCTGTTTTTATTTGACAGCATGGTGTACAGGGTAGAATATTTATAGCATTTATTGTTCTTATATTTCTCTTCCACACCAAAGTATCTCCATTTCAAAATAACTCTTTGGTTTAGGGCTTTAATCTAAAAAAATACATATTCTCTTGTGATTACTTTAGTTCTACTCTAATTTTACTTTCTATTCCTTAACAAAATCTAACTCTGTCCTCCAAGATGTATCTTTCTCTGGATTTCAGAATACCTTTAAAAATTTAATTCCAAAAATGCTTTTGAAAAGCCCAGCTTCCCTCAGTTTTACTTTCTGAGTGTCTAAGCTCCCAGTTTTCCCATTCAAACAGAAGGAAATACAGCTCTAGTCAGAGTGGACGGAAAGCCTGATCTTCCTCACTACTATGAGCACGTCTAAACTTATCCTTTGACATAGATATCTTACTTTTCGGCACAAAGTCAGTAGATAGTGTTAAAATACCGACAGTAACCTGTACCTGGATTTACGTCTTACAGCAGGGAGGGCAGAGTAATGGTAGAACACATACACAGATTTGTAAAGTCAAAGGCTTTGTATTTCATAGAATCACAGAATCATTTAGTTGGAAAAGATCTCTAAGATCAGCAAGTCCAGCTGTTAACCCAGCACTGCCAAATGCACCACTAAATCATGTCCCCAAGAGCCACATCTGCATACCTTTTCTCTACCTCCAGGGATGGTGATTCCACCACTTCCCTGTGGAGCCTGGTCAAATACTTGACAATCCTTTTTCCTAATATCCATTGTTAGCCTCCAGTGGTGCAACTCTCCCGTCTCATAGTTCCTCTCATCCTGTCGCTTGTTACCAGGAAGAGGAGGCCAACTCCCACCTCATTAAAACATAGGTTTGGGTAATTATAGAGAGCAATAAGGACTCTTCGCAGCCTCTTTTTCTCCAGGCTAAACAATCCCAGCTTGTTTAGCTGAAAATGAACGTTACCCACCTTTGCAACCAACATTAACCCAGTTCTTGCCTACTACAACATTTTAACAAGGCTCTTCTGCCTGTACAGCTGACTCCTTCCTTTTTTTTCATTTCACTGCCTCCTCTTCATCTGGAAGTGGAGCAAGGCGTATGAAGTGGAGCTGCATGACACACCAGGTGTGCTCTCCAAGCAGCAGTCTATTCCCACATCATCACCTGCCAGAGAAGGTTTGTAGATTCTGAGTCTTTCTGTCCCTGTGTCCTGAGCAAGCATGGTCATTCTGGGGACCTCAGTGTGTAAAGAATTCAAGTATTTAATATTCATGTTAATGCACACATGCTTAAAGTTAGGTAGTTTACAGAATCAGGATCTAATTCTGGCAAAGAACTATGTTTTGGCATATAAGTTCTTCCTCCCAAAGAGCTATATAAAGTCTCTCTGCAGGCCTAGATTCTAAAATACTAGGGCCGATACCATCCCTGGAATTACACTGTTAAGCTTCCAAAAACACTTCTGCAAAGAAAACAGACTGTAAGCCAAACAGATGATTTTGATTATTAAGAATATGTTCCTAAAAGTAAAGTTATAGAGACTCTTAAAAAGTGCTACAGTGTTCTTAACTACAAAAACAAAATGTGAAATAAAGATAATACCCACATAAGGTTACAAATTACCTGACAGGTTTTTCAAAAGAAAGTAGAGAAATGCTGAGGGGCAGTACCCATAATTATGTTTTGCCTTCACCATCTACATTATGGAAACATTTTTGGAGATTGAATTACGTGAGACAGTCAAATCACCCTAATTTAGAAATAAGCATGAGATTAAACAAGCTTTCTGTAAAAGCTTGTTAAAAGAATAGCCTTCATTTCTTCTGTTCTCATCCTCTTTTGTTATCTCTGCTTCACATTCTCAGCACCTTCGAGATGTGCATTCATGTGTGTGTCTGTGTGTGCAAGTTTTCATTGTTATGAGGGCTGCTATTTGTGAGGCACTAGTTTTTATGAATAAAGCAGTCAAGAGTTCAGGTGCCAGCCCATCATCTCCCTCCTTGTAATAAAATTAGTTTAAAAAACATGGCACTTCAAAAGCACCTAAATTGGGATTGTGTTTATACGGTCTTTCAGATTTCAGGTTGTTTTGCGAGGAGAATGGGAACAGAGTTCCATTTAGTTGCAACTATTTGTTTTACATTTCACTGAAAACTTGCAGAAGGCTCTAAGAACTGAAGGGCAATAAAAAAAAAAGACATAAAAATAACAAGAATAATGAGAAAATCACAGGCTTTTCACAATTCTTTCTCCTTAATTTCTTCCCTTGCTCCAGGATGTTTTCCTTTTTTGATTAGCTTGTTTTTCCTTGTGTTTACCTCAGAGATGTACACAACCACATTAGTGCTGCCATGCCGTCTTTTTGCTGCTGCCAGTCCCCTCCCACCTTCCAACATGAACTCTCACAGTTTGCCAATAGCAGCCTCTTTTCTCCTTCTCCCTCTTTCTTCCAAATATTCTCAAGTTTTATGGGGGAAAAAAAAGCTTTTTAGTGCTTCATTTTATTTTCCCCTATACATTCTAGTAACAACTAATCAATTGAGCCCCTAGGGAAACTGTCATATTTCCTAGTTTTTCTGATTCTTGTATGGCAGTAGAGTATAAATATCTGTGATTTAAAAGGCTGTTCAAGAGAGCTATGGACATGATGAGAAAATGGACGGGTAAGTTCACAAACTGAGGCATCAAGAATGTTGAGCTTCTATCTGAACTGATGCATGAAGAGTCACAGTTTGGGGTTAGCATGACCCAGTTCTGCGTCACTTACATGCTGGAGCACCACTACACTGACAAATGCAGACAAGCCTTCTATCAATACCCCAAAACTGGAAGTACTGGAGACATTTGCACAAGCTAGCATAAGCGATTTCCAAATACAGTCTGCAAATGTCAGTCCAGCACTTCACCTTAACTAATGTTCTTGTCCAATGGCTTGCTAGCTTGGATGCCTCAGCGCACTAACACATCTGGACTCCATCTGGATCCAGTTGCCTATTTTCACAGGAGTCTAGATTTGGCACAGCTGTGTGGACAGAGACCTCAAATCTCTGCTAGATAAGACCTGTTTTCCCTTGAGACTGAGCCCTAAATCCATTTGTCTTCTGAGCAGAAATATCCAGAGGTGTTGGGGGAAAGAAGGTGTACAAGAGACTTTTCCCCTTGGAGAGGTAAGGGAAGGGCATACAGAGCAGCAATAATAAGGGAGAGACAAGCAAAGAGCAACAATCTGTGAAGAAACCCTCAGTGGCAGACAGGAATTGTCTGCTCGCTCCTGATGCTCCTTGTTGTCATTCAGAAAAATACAAGCATAATATTTGAAATTATGGCAAGCCCTTGATTTTGAAAAAGAAAATTAACTCTGACTTTTGCACACTCACACAGAAAAAACCTGTAGTTTATGTTTAATTATTGGGTTTTGGTGTGGGTTTTTTTGTTTGTTTCCAAGGGAACAGAACATATAGTGATTGAAAGCACATGTTGCTAAATTAATGTCCTGGAGAAATCCCAAGTGGCTTAATGTCATGCAGCCTAATTTAATTTGCATTAATAGTACAGTTTGCCAAAAAGCATTGCTGATAGTGTGAGATTTGGGGGGTGTGTGCTACTGCAAAAAGTAAAGGGATATTGTATCAATGTTTTAGTGTACTTTGTCCACTGACTCGCAAAATATATCCAGGGTCCAGATCCATGGAATTATTTATGTGCCTAAATGCCACTGTCACATTGAGACAGGGTCTATCTTGCTATATGGGGAGGTGTCTGTGTTTTGAATAATGTTAGAGAAGTGTAACAGAGACATTTTAGATGTTTGTTACAATGAATTAATCCTAGATATGCTGCAGATTCTAATGGTGTTTCCTATACTTCCAGCGGTCTAAAATATGAAACTGGTGTTCTCTCTAAAACCAGAATGAAGTAAGAGTTTCCATTGCACAGCATGATAACAACAGCATAGCCTCCAAAGGTTAGAGATTAATAGAAAAGTCATGTGTTAAAATTAGGATCAGGAGGGAAGCTGTTAAGGTCACCCTTAATGTGCTGTGATGGTGACAGGGGAACCTCTAACCTCAGTGACACACAAAAATACCTGCACAGCTCAGAAGCTTTGAGATTCACAACTGCTGCTTGTAGAAGTAAACAGAACTTGTGATATCTGGTGACTTCTTCTTCAGAGTATGAGGACAAGAATAAATACATAGTTCAATCAAATAGGCAAAAGTCAAGAAACAAATAATATTCAATAAGCAATGTCCATCAGGTAAAACAAGAAACCATAAGGGCATTGATACTAGGGGGAAGAACAAGTTAAAAAAGGCCTGTTACCTTGCAAAGGATCAGAATTATCAGAGAGAATTTGATAAAGAGGACCATAACATTTAATATTTTTTGCACTAGTTTTCATTACAAAATGATGTTTTCACAATTAATGACATCAACAGAGAAAAATTCTCAGCTTTAAGTGGGAATAGACCATCTTAATACGTTATCAGGAATTCTTAAATTTCATTTGTCATTACTGAAGAGCCACCAAACACGACTTAGCAGCCATTAGTAATTATCTGTAAATAAATTGAAGTGAATGTATGAGTAGAAGGGAAATATAGTACTGCTCTTTAAAAGATGAGAAAACAACATGTGGAATTACAGGGTTTCTGCTTCAGTTAAATTCCTAGAAAAATACTGGAGCAAATAAAAAAGCTATTCATGGTCATCTACGTGAAAACATAGAAAATACTAATAATCTATTTGGGTTTATCAAGAGCAAAAAGCCAGGGGTGTGACACGAAAGAAAATAGATGTCATACACTTGTACTTCATCTGAGTTTCTTTAGAATCACTGATGACTTAGATGATGATATATGCAAAGCTGTGAATAGGGTAGGAGCGAGAACGCAGCCTTGTTTTACACCATTTTTAATTAAAAAGGGCTCAGAAAGTGTGTTGCCATATCTGACTTGGCCGTGCTGATCCTCATGGAGTGAGATGAT
>NW_016690211.1:2881685-2911821 GCF_001604755.1 Lepidothrix coronata | reverse complement strand
CCCCTTCCCTCCCCTCCCTCCCCTCTCCTCCCTCCCCTCTTCTCCCCTCCCCTCCCTATTGTCTCTGAATCCAAATTTTTTTCCCATTTGCCAGAATATACTCATGAGGAGCTCAAAGCAGTGCTCTTATTAGGATTATTAACTTCCATTTCAGGAACTTAGCAACAACATTCCTTCTACCCCCTCACTATGCTCTCTATCCAATTAGTTCCATGTTATTATTTTTCCAAGTTTTATAAGGTTCAGTCTCTATTAGAAGCTTCATGGAAAGGAAAATCTCAAATGCATGAACTGTGCCACATGTTAGAAGCCAGAAATATTGTTTTAATAGTCTCTTTTTTTTAAAGTTGAAGTATGATAAAATTTGGATTAGTGCTTGTATCCAAGAGAAATTACAGTAGTGCTTGTACCCAAGAAGCAGACTTTTCTGTGAGTTAATCTGCTTTCACCTTTTCTTCGCTACACTCGCCTGATCAAATTTGCCAACAGCATTTTCCCCTGAATAAGGATGTGATATGCTGTGCTCTGTCATAATCCTTTTCTCCTTCCCACAATTTATTCATGTATTGCTTTCCTACATTACAGTCTTCTTGTACAATCTCCCTGAAAAAAGACTGTACATTTTTTACATTGCGAAGCATTTTTCATGTTAAAGGTGACTTAGAAATAATAATAATACTTAGGACTGCATGCAAACTGATATAAATGAGGAAAAATAGTCATAAATATTCCCAATAAATAAATATACTTAGATTTACCACATACTCAGGAAATGAGAGGAAAAAAAAAATGTTATATGGCACAAAAACATTTCAGGCATTTCTGTATATATTGTTTGTTACCGTCACATGCACTTACCTAATCAAAGTCTATTGAAAAATTCATGTAGGCTTTGCAGGGCTTTGAACAAGTCTCTCTGTTTTATTAATGTTAATTTTTGGGGGGAGTTTATAAAGCAATTTTTAAGTTTGCATACAGATAAAAGAATTCAAGAAGGTCAATTCTCTCTCAGGTCCACAGCATGCAGGTGGCAGATGGGCCAGTTCTTCCTGTGTTTGAGCTTAAAATTTTTGTACATTTTCTCTATATCTTATTTTTTTTTTACCTTCCTCTGTTTTAATTACTTTTATTGCTGACTGGTGTCTGTTCTGTCTATTTTCTATGATCCCCAGAGAAATCCCACTTGAGTTCCTTGCAGGCTTGACCTACTCTTTACTATAAACCATACTCCTCAGTTCTTGCACATTTGGCAAAACCACACATCTGCCCTCTTATTTCCTTCTGAATTTTGTATACTTCAGTCAACACAACTCATAGTTACCTTTTCACAAAGAAAAGAGACTTTATTTCTGCAGTTTCTCCTATAAACAAGATCACAGAGCTGAGGAACAACATTTGAGGGGGAGGGGAAAAAAAAACAAAAAAACTCCAAACAAACAAAAACTACTTCATGGGAATATTTAATATTGTTATGAATGACCAGGGCAGTAAGTGGAAAAAGTAGCTGACCATGTTTATTTTCCACAGTAGTAAAGTTCATCTCTGAAAAATAATATAATGGGTAGGTGTCCATTACATTAAAAAAACAAAACCAAAACCAAACAAAGCAACAAAATAAACCAACCAACCAAAAAAAAAAAAAAAAAGGCAGCCTATTAGTAAATAATTAAAAATAGGTGCAGACATTTCCATAGGAGAAGTTATAGCCATGATTAACCATTAGTGCATATTCAGCTCCCCAACTCCTAAGCAGGCAGAGAGCACTTATCTACAATGATACTAAAAAGTATCATATATCTTCTATACATATGATATGTAATCATACTATTACATATCATACTAGTACAAAGCTTTTGGAACTGTCTGAGTCTGAGCTTTTAAAGCAACCTATTGGTATAATTCCATGAATTTTCAGTAAGCAATTTGAAGCAATATAAAGAAGAAAAATTAATATAGTGGAATATTTTAAGGTTCTGACATTAAGTTTCATTTCACAGTGGGATAAGAAAAAGCAAGATGTTTTAAATAAGTATTATTTTGAAATGAATGCACAATAGAAATGTTTCACCAATAATAATTGTGTAGGCGTATTACAGTAACTGCTTATAAATCTTAAATACTAAATAGAGCAAACACTGACTATCCAAAAGACAAACCACAGCTAAAATATTATATCATAAAAAAATAAGTTTGTTTCTCATTGTGGAACATATTTTGGTGTTCCCACTACTAAAAATTGGATAAAATATTATAATCATTTACCTTGAGTTGGCAGTACATTGTTCTGGAAAGTTTGTAAAGACATCTGCCAGACATTTCTCAATTATCGAGACTCTCACAATAATATTTTGTATGTTCTTCAAAAAGTTTTGAATATTCTTAATGTTTCTGGAATCTAAAATCCTGCCTTTTGGGAGCTAACTTTGTAAATCAGTCTTGATAAAACATAAATCTGCTCACATCTGAAATAGTTCACTGGCCTTTGTTTTCGAACATGTGATATGTGCCTTATAAGCAAATTGAAGATTCAGTGAATATATCAGATAAACAGACAGATAAACAAGGACCACTACAATTTCTGTGGATTTAGTTGCTCTGTTTATTGGGTCACGGGACAAATTTCTGATTCCTTCTTCTATACCGATTTATTTCTCCTAATTTGTGTATTTTATGCTCTTCCCATTCAGGGAGACACTCTTCCCACATAATTTTGGTTCTCCAAAAACTGTATGAAGTTTAAGCCTTCTAGTCTATGGACTATGAGAGAAATATCCAGAGGGCAGTTCACTGGTGCAATATGTGAAATGAAATGAAGAACCGGTCAGATACACATGTAAGTGTCACTCAACTACTTTGCTGGAAATCAGTTGTGTCCTTATACTCTCTTTTGAGTGTACTAACTTTGTCTGAACTTCCAAGATAAATCCCACTGAGTCAGCAGGATCATTCCATCAGATTGAATCATGTTATATTTTGAGTGACTTTGCTGGTTAGAGCTACCTCAATCTCTAGAAAAACATTGGAAAATACTGTTAAAGATTTTTAAAGAAAAGCAAGATTAAGTAATGTAATGAAAATCTGTTTGGTCTTGGTTAAAATGGTACAAATGGTGTAGAACATGATGAAATTTCTGGTTTAAAATTTTACTGCCTTCCAACATTTTTCAGTCTTTATTAATCTGATCAAACTGGGTAAAAAAAAAAACGGCTGACTTTCAGAAAGTTATAAAAAGTATGCAGACGTTTTGATTAGTTAGTTTTGTAGTAATTTGGATTATCATAAGCAAGTTCATAGTCAGTATTCCTTGGCATAAATGGCTTTTTCTCAGCCAGTGCACTTGAATCTGCTGCAGTCCACTTTGGAGCATCAGCTAACTGGGTTTGTTAATAATTAGTTTTGTAGTTCATTATTATTCATCATAGTGTAAGGTACTTTGGCAAAAAAAAAAAAAGAAGAGGAAAAGTGGAAAAAAGATATGACAGAACTTGTCTCTAGTTGATTGTCTCTCTAGTAGTGTACCTATAAACTGATCCAGAGCATTATGCTCATCTCCCTTAAGAAATAATTGTCAATTTGAGGTGCTTATGGTCTCAGCAGAAGAAGTTTTTAATGGGGGAAGGCATACAAAGGCCTGCAAGTTTATCAGTGCGGATGCAAAAGTTGGTAATCTTTATCCACTGCCCTCCTCTCTGTCTTGGCTAGTAAAAGAAATGGATTTCAGTTTTCAAATCCTTTGAGAACAGTGTTGCGGGTTTTGTGGGGGGTTTTTTTTGTTTTGTTTTTGTTTTAATTAAGCACAAGGAATTTATCTTATTTACATACAATAAGCCAACAATGAGCCAACACCTAGCACTGTCCTTCTTAAATATAATACTTTGATACTGGTTTTTCAATGTTGAAGCACAGGTGGTGGACTGACATACTTAATGTATTCTCTTATGAGTAATACTGTTGACACTTGAAGGTGTTACTTTGCGTTGATAGTACTTGTTCCAAGCAGATGATCTGTTATGTTACAGGCACCATTGAATGCTAAGGTGCTGTACTTCTCTCAGCTCTGCTGATGAGGAGAAATCAGTGAACACCAAGGAATTCAAATATCTCTTGCCTCAGCCCATATGAACACATAACCCAGTAAAGCGACGTGCTGTAACCTTGAGACTTATACTATCTGCTTCTAGGAAAAGCTCTGTGGAGAAAAGAAAAATAGACAAAGAGAGGGTTGATGTTACAAACATACCAGAGGACCTCTTCACCTTTATGTACAAGCCAGTGACAGTAAAGCAGCTCTTTTACCTAGATTATGCCAAGAAACAATTTCTCCTCTAAAATATCTTTCTTGTTCCTTTCAGTTCATTTACTGCAGAGTTTTCACTATATAAAATGGTGAACATAGTTACTTGCGTGTTTGCTTTTGAATCAGATGGCTCAGCTACCTACATCTTCCACCCTGAGAAACAGAGAAGAAATTACTCGTATTCCTGTGCCCATTGAATAGTTCAAGCAATTAAATGACTGCAAAGGAAATAGTGACAAAACCTTTTTTTTTGGCACAGATGCATCATGCAGCCACAGCCTCAAAAATGTCAGAAGTTCAGAACAAGCAGAAAAGATCACATCCAGCTCCACTCCAAGAGCAACAAGTATGCCCTGTTTGACCAGACAATTATAGGACCCCAGCTGGAGGCTTCAGTCAGCAGAGGTTGGACACATGTACATCTTTCCCTGCAGGTGCCTAAACTGCCAGAAGAAGGAGAAGGGTACGCTGAGGGAGGAGACATCAAGAACAAATTAAAATGAACTCTAGCATGGGCTATGTGATAGATGTAATACATGCTGATCTTTAACCATCACTCTAGGTAAACTGTAAATTGTTTGGAATATGATGATACTTGTATCCTGCAAATTTGCAAACTAAAAGATTCATGTCATTCAATCAGGGGAAATCTGGAAGAAAAGTAGAAGCTGGTAATAAATGAATTATCCAAAAACTGGGTAATATAGGAAAATTAGATATCTTCAGACTTATAGATGCAGTATATTCAGTTACAGTGTGGGTGCTTTTAACACCAAGTCTGAAAAATCAAATAGGAAGCTTAAAAGATTTTTCAATTTATCACTGCATTAGAAAAAAAAACAAAATCCAACAAATAACCCAAACACTCCACAACCTTTAAAATATTACAAACTGCATTGAAATATTTAGAAATATATATATACATAAAATATATTTATGTGATTAGATAATCTCCTCAAGGTGAACAAGAATGCCCATTAGAAGCTCTATATCAGAAAAAATAATTACTTTAAAATTATTCTACACAGTAAACACATTTTATCACATTCACTGAAGTAAAGACATATTTTAAAACTAGGTGTTTTGCTATAAATGGCTTGTATGAACAAATTTTCACCTAGGGTTTAACTAAGAATTTTGAATTGTGAGTTTGATAAGGCAACATTTATCCTATGCATCTTAGTCAGGCTAGATTCTATGCTGAATTACAACCTGAGAAGTCCCCATGGAAGGTGACTTCATTATGCAGGCTATAAACCAACACAGAACTTACTGTATTTAATTCAAGACAATAATGTAGCCTAAAGAGATGTTTTCATTTGCACAGATTTAATTTTGTTAGGGCAGGGCACCCAAAGATGAGATCAGCATTGAACTCTTTAATTTGAAAATATTGAAAGGAAAAACAACATTTACATCACAATTAGAGATTGTATTCCTTCATGTATTAGAAGAAGAAAACCAAGGTTAATGAATATACCAAGCTGATATTAAAAATCTTTTCATTCCTTAAAAAGCACCCAGAAGAGCAACATTTTGCTGTAAAACTAAATTAAATACCTTTAAATTAATATACTGATTATTTAATATAATTAAAAAGAAATCAGACAAGATATGAAAACAGAATTATTGGTTTCAGTTCTTTTCTGGTTGCATTGTTCTAGTACCTATCATTACTTTACATTGAAATTTCTTTAAGTAGTTCTACTATCATCTGTGTATATATATATTGCAATGGAAAAAAAAATTATTTAGGATTACTAAATGGGTAAATTTTGTAACACCAGACAGTTCAAACCAAATGTGACTTTTTACAAAAGTAACCTTTGTAATTATAGTCTCGGATGTTTTTTTTATCTTAGGATATAGAAAACTTGATTTTAAGATTTTATTCTATTGATAATTTCAAAATTACATTAAACCAAGATTTTCAATATGCCACACTTTGTTTATATGGTGTTTCAACATAGAGAGGTAATAAAAAAAATTACATTATTGCTCTCTGTGAATAGAGAAGGACTCGTGGGGGCTGTGATGGTATGTCTTGGCCACAGTGATCACAAAGTGGTTGTGTTTAACTTTTCAGTGTAATGAGAAAAAGAGGTCAACAGAGTTGTTACCCTGGATTTCAAGAGGACAAGGTTCAAGCTACTCAGGGAGCTACTTAGCAGTGCCCCAATGAAATCTGCCTCTGAGGGCTTCTGTGTCCATGACTGCTGATCAGTTCTTAAGAAGCACCTTTTAAAAGCATAGGACCAGGCAATTCCACCGTGTTCAGCATCAGGCTGAACAGGGAACTTGGAACTCAAGTAGAAAAGGAAATTATATGTGTGGAAGTAAGGTCAGGCTTTGCAGGAAAGTTACAGAGCTATGGTTCATATATGCAGGGAGAAGACATGAAAGACCAAAGCTCAATTAAGACTTGAGACTGGCCAGTGTTGTGTCACACAACAAGAAGGCCTTTTTAAAGTACATTAATAGTAAAGGAAGTCTAAAGAAAAGATTGAGAGATTACTTGCTGAAGATGATCACCTGGGAAATCAGGATGAAGAAAAAGTGGAGCCATTCAATGATTTTTTTCCCCCTCAGATTTTAATAACACTGACAGACCTTGGATTGCTTGGTCCTCTGAGCTGGAGGGACAGCCTGCCTCAGCATCATCATCACTATGGGATCAGAAGAATCTCTACTCTGGCTTGTGGAGCACTTCCTCAATTTTTCCTTCACTGACCATGGTGTATGCAGGGCTCTTTCTTTCACATACCCTCGCTCCTCTCTCCTAGCTGCTCTTGTGCAGCAGATTTCAACCTTTCTTAAATATGTTATCTCAGAGGCATGCCAGCATCATCAATTGGCTCAGTTTGGTCAGCAGCGTGTCTGTCTTGGAGTTGGCTGGTGCTGAGTCTGTCAGACATAGAGGCAGTTTCTGGCACCTTCTCACAGAAGCCACCCCTGCAGCACCTTTGCTACCACAACCTTGCCTCTCAAACACAATACATTAATGTAAGTGCTGCCAGAGAGCCGGTATCACTCCTACTCTCCCACCCCCCACTTCCAAGCACCAAGGCCAGGGTGCCCAAGCTCTTTGAGCAGCGGTCCTGGCGACCATTAGAAAAAAAATATTTAGGTACCATAAAAGCATCAGTATTTATTAGCTTAAGTGCTAATGATAGATATAACTCTGTTTATTACAGACAGTAGACATTACAGACAGTTGCACTAGGTCTCTTTCCAGTAATACTCATATGAGTTGGTAGTTTAAAACAATTTGGAGCCACAGCTCAGCTGATTACATATGGCTTTCTCGGTGAAGAGATGCAATTACAACGCCTAGTTGACCTTCTCTGTTTAGGAATCCTTCTGACAGGTTTTTAAATACAGAGTTTTCAGAGGGGTGAAAGAATTAAAGAACTCAGACAAAGCAACTGTGTGATCATGATGAATGCCCTGGTGGAATGACTTCGAAAGTGTAAACTCTTGAACTGAGCATAGAAATTCTTTTAACTGTGGTTTGTATAAACATTTCACATCTTGCACCATAGCAAACCTGTGCCCCTACTATGCTAAGATTAACTTACAGTGCTTGGAAGTATGCAGAAATTGTTTAACATATAACCTAATAGCATGGGGTTTACTCCTTTCTTAGCAGAACATTTATATTTTATCTGAAGAAAAAGTAATATCCTATTGTAACAGCTTTAAAGGCTTGTTAGAAACTTTCATATAATAAAGCAAATATAATACTGGTCGTGCCGTGCTGCACTGCCTGGCAGTGCCCGGGGTTGCACCCTCGAGGGAGAGGAGAGCAGGAACTTTGGAGCTCACAGAGGTTTGCCGGTCCAATTTGGGGGAAGGGGAGAGGGATGGGTGGGCTGTGGGGTCCCCGGACTGGCAGGAAGGCAGGCAGGGCAGTCCTGTGTGGGGTGTCACGGGTAAGCAGTGCGATGGAAGATCTGTGGTAACACAGTGGGAGGAGGGTAAGGTCAGAGTGGATAGGGGCTTCTTCTAGGGGGTTGAGCGGTTTAGGCTGGGCTGGGGCCATTTGAGGTACCTGAACCCCAGGTGGGTGAGGGGACCAGAACGGTTCGCTTTTGGCTCACCTGTGGCTGCTGTCCAGCAACAGTTTGCTTTGGAACTATAGCATCCTGAAAGGGTGCTCAGGGCAAGGGAATGTCCCTGGAAACATCTCTGAGTCTGAGTATACGTGGCTGGGAGAAAAGTAGAGAGTGAAAGACTTGTCCTAACCATTTTAATGGGGAAGTAGCTTGTGTGCCCCTATGAGGTTGTGAGCTATGCTGGCAATGGTACATGCCTTCGGCAGGATTTCCCAAGCCAGACAGGTCAAAACTGAAGGGTCAGATAAAATGTGTCCGTGGGCATGATGGGCTCACTAGCCTTCCAGCAGTCATCCTAGGAGAAGGACAACTCTAATTCCAAACCTGGGCAGATGGAGCTCACTTAGCCCTGTAAGGTTAAGAGAAGTCCAAGCTCACTAGGCCGTGGCAGATGAACCTTAGGATTAAAGGGTGGGTCCAGTTCTGCACATACTGCGTCTCACCTAAAAAAATCCATTGCACAGGCTTGAAGGCTTTACCCACATTTGCAAAGCCCTGTAGTGACAGGCGAGGGTCGAAACGGCAGGTCATAAGATGCACTGGAAGCCGCAGACCCAACCCTGCATACAGGCAGTTCAGGACATTGGTCACCTGAGACTGACCCCGGAGATGACAGTCTCATTCGGCAGCATCCTGAATGACCAAGCAGCCTTTTTCAAGGACAGCACTGCTTGCTCCACACGGAGAGGGGCCTAGAAAAGGTGGCCTAACCAAAGCTCATCTCTACCCTTCACCCAGTTGGTTAACTGCAGCCAACAGGCATCTTCTGATGCAGTCAAACAAAGATTAAGAGACAGAGGCATACACCTGCCTTCAAAGGTGTACCCAAATTGACTCTTGCATGCTGGAACATCAGAATCATGCTTGATACTGCAGATAGTGGACATCCTGAGCGTCGTTCTGCCCTAATTTTCCACGAACTGTCATGTCTGGACATCAACATTGCTGCTCTCAGTGAAGTTTGTCTCCATGAGGAAGGCAGCCTTAGAGAACATGGTGCTGGTTACACACTCTTTTGGTCAGGTAAACCCAGAACCAAAAGGCATCTTTCAGGAGTTGGTTTCATGATTAAAAACTCTATTGTCCCTGAACTTGAAAATCTGCCAACAGGTCATTCTGATCGCGTTATCTCCTTACACCTTCCACTACACAACAAGTACCATGTTGTCCTCTTTAGTATATATACCCCAACTCTCCAAGCTGACGCTGACAAAAAAGATAAGTTTTACACTGACCTGCACCGCCTTACCCAAAAGATTCCCACAGATGATAAGATCATTATCCTTGGTGATTTCAACGCCAGAGTAGGAAAGAACTTTGAAGCCTGGAAAGGAGTATTAGGCAAGCATGGTGTTGGAAACTGCAATGATAATGGTTGACTTCTGCTAGAATTCTGTGCGGAGCAACAGCTCACCATCACTAATGCTATCTTTCAGCAGAAGAATAGTCTGAAGACAACCTGGATCCAAGCATTGGCACCTCATTGATTATGTCGTGGTGTGACAGAGAGATGTTCGCGATGTCCATCATACCCGCATGATGCCTAGTGCAGAATGTCAAACAGACCATCGACTTGTGTGCTGTACACTTAACTTCAACCCTAAATTCAAACCTAGGGGCGGTATCCCAAGGAGGAGACTCCAAGTTAACAGTCTTCAAACAGCTAGTGAGAGACAGATTCCAGGCAAATCTTCAAACTGGGCTCGAAGATCATTCCATAGATCGCTCTCCTGAAACACTTTGGCAACATATTAAAAATAGCATCTTGCAGTCCTCTGAAGAATCCTTAGGATTCTCCTTCAAGAAGAACAAGGACTGGTTTGATGAAAACAATCAAGAGATCCAGGAATTGTTGAGGAAGAAGAGAACTGCTCACCAAGCACACCTTGCACAGCCATCTTGTCATGTAAGGAAAGTATCCTTTCATCTTGCATGCAGCAAGCTCCAAGAGAAACTTTGTGACATCCAGAACAAGTGGTGGATCAATCTAGCTGAAAAAACACAATTATGTGCAGATACAAGTGATCACAGAGGATTCTGTGAGGCCTTGAAAACACCCTATGGGCCTACATAGCAGGTCCAAAGCCCTCTACTCAGCGCAGATAGTCAAATGCTTCTCACAGATAAAACCTCCATTCTGAATCATTGGTCTGAACACTTTTAGACTCTTTTCAGCACTAGCCATGTAGTCCAAGACTCAGCCATTCAGTACATTACACAACAACCAGTGAAGAATGAATTGGATATTGCCCCTACTATGGGAGAAACTCTTAAGGCCATACAGCACGTGAAAACTGGCAAGGCAGCTGGGGTTGATGGAATTCCATCTGGAAGTCTGGAAACATGGGGGCCAAGCACTCCATGCTAAATTTCATGAGTTTGTGGTGCGCTGTTGGGAACTAGGCGAACTACCATCAGACCTTCGTGATGCAGTCATCATCACTTTGTATAAGAAGAAAGGAGATAAATCAGACTGTTCAAATGACCAAGGTATTACTCTGCTCTCCATTGCTGCCAAAATCCTGGCAAGAATACTCCTGAACAGACTAATACCCGCTATAGCAGAAGGAATTCTACCTGAAAGCCAATGCAGCTTCAGAGCCAACAGGAGTACCACAGACATGGTATTTGTTCTCAGACAACTGCAAGAGAAGTGTAGGGAACACAACAAAGGTCTCTTTGTTGATCTTACCAAGGCTTTGGATACTGTGAGCAGAAACGGTCTATGGCAGATTTTGGAATGTTTAGGATGTCCCCCCAAGTTCCTTAAAATGATCATCTCACTTCAGAAGGATCAACACAGCCAAGTCAGATATGGCAATGCACTTTCTGAGCCCTTTCTAATAACCAGTGGTGTGAAACAAGGCTGCATTCTTGCACCAACCCTATTCACAATCTTTTTCAGCATGATGCCCCAAAGGGCCACGGCAGACCTCAATGAAGAAGATGGTATCTACATTCGATATCGTACTGATGGAAGCCTATTCAACCTAAGGTGACTGAAGGCCCACACTAAGACCTTGAAGCGTCTTATCCGGGAGCTGCTTTATGCTGACGCCGCCACCCTCGTTGCCCACACAGAAGCAGCTCTGCAGCGTTTAACATCCTGCTTTGCTGGGGCTGCTGAGCTCTTTGGGCTGGAAGTCAGTTTAAAGAAGACAGAAGTTCTCCATCAACCTGCACCTCAGGAAGTCTTCCTTCATCCCCATATCACCATTGGCCAATCAGTGCTCAAATCAGTCCAGCAGTTTAACTACCTAGGTAGCATCATCTCTTCGTATGGTGGATCGACGGAGAGATAGACAACAGGTTAGCAAAAGCATATAGTGCTTTTGGAAAACTCCATAAAAGAGTTTGGCAAAATGAACATCTGAAGAAAAGTACAAAGATCAGTGTTTACAAAGCCATTGTGCTGTCTACTCTTTTATATGGATCCGAATTGCCACCACCTGCGACTCCTAGAACGCTTCCATCAACTCTGCCTTCATACAATCCTAAACATCCACTGGTCAGATTATGTGACTAATATGTCTGTTCTAGAACAGACAGCAGTTATGAGTATTGAGGCCATGTTGCTGAGAACACAGCTGCGATGGGCAGGGCACGTCTCAAGGATGAAGGACCACCACCTCCCTAAGATCTTGCGTTATGGTGAACTTGCCACTGGCTGCCGCAAGAAAGGAGCCCCGAAGAAAAGATACAAGGACTCCCTGAAACAACATCTCAGCCTTGGCCATATTGATCACCATAACTGGTCTACTCTGGCCTCCAATTGGGAGGTCTGGAGACACACCATCTATAACGCTGCTTCTTCCTTTGAGAACGCACGCAGGATCACTCTTGAGGAGAAAAGACAATGCAGAAGGAATTGTGTCTTGTTGATACCACCTAAGGAATCCTTCTGCTCTGCCTTTTGCAGCCGGATTTGTCTATCTCGCATTGGCCTCTTTAGCCACCAGCGCGCTTGTAGCAAATGTGGGTAGAGCCCTTCCCAAATCTTTGTTTGCAAAGCCTAGCCATGAATACTGGCAAAGGTTTATATTAAAATAGAGCATGTAACTGGCTCAGTCTCTCAACAGCAGCAGCAAACGTACTGGTATGTTCTGGACCAATATTTATATGTGCTGTTATGTCAGCCACTGCCCTCCAACTTGGTGCTCTTTCAATGAAGCAAATAAATTACATGCTAAAAGACAAAGAAGGGATAGGAGACAGGAGTGGGAGGAATAGAATTTAATGTCTTTCTGTTTCACACCTGAGTCTGAAAGGCAGGTGATCTAGGCCAAGAATTTCAACAAAAGTAGATTCAGGCATCTTAAATCCATTTAAGCCCTTTAACCTAGTATTTTCTGTTGATTGGCTCTAGGCTGCAGGAAGTACCCTGCCAATAGAAAAAAACAGAGAATTGTGTGGAATTTAGGATTTGTGAATTGGAGCCGATACCCATATAGAGCAATAGAGACACAGTTATGATGCCATTTTGCTATTTTAAAAGCACTTCAAAGACCTCATACAGTCATAGTAAATCAATTTTAAGTATGTTGGCTAGTTGGCTTTCTTTACTTTTTTTTAACAGAACTGAAAACCGCACCACATACAATTATTCTGAAAATTCACAGCTTTTGAAAAACAGTGCAGTAACAACAACAGCAAAATATGTAACATACAGCTTGGTTTGCTCTGTAGCAACCTCAAAGAAAAAGTTATTCCTGACAGATAAATGATGCTTGTCAGTTTAAATTTTTCTCTGATTTTTGTCCTAGGGAGATACGTGTTATACCAAGGAAGCTAAATGGCTCTCTCCACGCAAAAAGGTTATCTGTGGAGCCTTGACTTTTGTAATTTAAGAGAAGCCACATTTCCTGAAAAATGCAAAATATGTAGGACATGAAGGAAAGAATTGAGCATATTTATAGCAATGTACTCCTACTTTCATCAGCAATTAAAAACTATAAAAATGGCCGGATATATTTTGCTCTTTTACAAAGGCAAATTTGCAAACTGTACAAAACTGGGAGAAGCTGTTGACTCCCTCAAAGGCAGGGAGGCCCTGCAGAGAGACCTTGACAAATTAGAGAACTGGGAAATCACCAACCAGATGAAGTTAAACAAGGAAAGCTGCCAGATTCTGCACCTGGGATGGAGCAACCCTGAATGTTCGTATAGGCTGGGCAATGAGATGCTGGAAAGCAGTGCCATGGAAAGGGACCTGGGGGTCCTGGTTGATGGCAAGTTGAATATGAGTCAGCAGCGCCCTGGCAGCCAGGAGGGCCAACCGTGTCCGGGGGGGCATCAGGCAAAGCATCGCCAGCCAGTCAAGGGAGGAGACTGTCCTGCTCTGCTCTACACTGGGGTAGCCTCAGCTGGAATATTGTGTGCAGTTTGGGGCATCACAATACAAAAAAGACATTAAGCTATTAGAGAGTGTCCAAAGGAGAGTAATGTAGATGGTGAAGGGCCTTGAGGGGAAGCCATATGAGGAGCAGGTGAGGTCACTTGGTGTGTTCAGCCTGGAGAAGAGGAGACTGAGGAGAGACCTCATTGCAGTCACAACTTCCTCGTCTCAGGAAAAAGAGAGGAAGACACTGAACTCTTCTCTGTGGTGACCAGTGGCAGAACCCAAAGGAATGGCCTGAAATTGTGGGGAGGCCTATGCTGAGTATTAGAAAAAGGCTCTTCACTTAGAGGATGGTTGGATACTGGAACAGGCTGCCCAGAGAAGTTGTCACAGCACTAAGCCTCAGAGAGTTCAAGAGGCATTTAGACAATACTATACTCTCTTGGGGATGGTCCTGGCAAAGGCTAAGAGTTGGACTTTATTATCCTTGTGGGTCCCTTCCAATTCAGCATATTCTGTGATTCTGTGATTCTGTGATATCAGAGCACTTTGTGCTTTTAAAGATTAGACTAAGTCAGATATTTCCACATATATTCAGACTATACCATTTATTTGGGAAAACCTATCTTCTTGCTATCTGTCGAATCTTCTGTGGTCTTATTTCCATTCTACGCTAAATCAGTTCTGAAGTCTCACTGCTTGATCTTTCCAGAAGCGTATCGATATCCTTTAGTACCATTAGGAACTGACATGGCATATTCCTCTTTCATTATGGAGTCTGATCCAAATAGTGCTGATAACTTGCAAATCATCCACTTGGCTTTCAGAAGCCTTGTGTTAGACTTCAGTTCTAATCAAAATGCTTACCATATCTGCCAGTCCATTTGGAAATACATGAATAGATCACATTTAGGAAGTTCTTATTTCCCTCAGCTTTTAAATGAACTATCAAAAAGAAAACATTGTTAAGCTAATTCCTTAAGGAAACAATCCTTTAAGGAACACAGAGATTTAAAGTGCACACATAGCACTTGGAACAATGATATATATTAGCAGAACATCTCAAGCATGCTGTGATTAACATATGGGTTTCAGCTTGCAAGGAGGAGAGGCAGAAATAGAACCACATGCATTTAGTTCTGTCTCTATGCAACCCTGAATGGAGGAGGACTGCAGGAGCCTTCACGCAGCTTGTACATCTTGTCTTAGTTCTAATTTAAGCACAACTATTTCTGACGCCATCTGCATTCAGGATTAGAAGTAGACAATGTACTAAATTGGAAATTTTTAAATCCTGGAGTAGCAATGTGCTTTCAGTTGCATGCTATCCCAATCTTCTGTGCCTTGCTCCCATATACAGGGTGATGGACTTTTGTGTTCATTTACATTGTTAGGCTAAACACACCATGGCTACTCAGAACAGGGAAATTCTGCTCCATGGGCCACCCAAATGGTGGTTTTGGGCCACCCAGGCTCTTGCAAGTTAGTGAGATGCTAGAACTCCTCTATAGAGCTAGATCACTGCAAGAATTATAGCTCTGCTATATATGACCTCCACAGTGATGGCTTTGGGACTCCAACTAATGGGACAGCAACACCATAATTTATATACATCATTAACTCCTGTGTCATGAGAAGTTAATGGGTTTTTGCCAATTACAATTAAGAAGCATATATCAAGCTAATTATTACCCTGATTTAGTGTATGATATCCTGTCTTTGGTCTCAGGTCCAAGACTCAAAAGGAACTGACTGCAAATTAAAAATACGCTCCAAACCCCTCAATTTGCCAGTTGTAGCTGGGCCAAGCAATGACTAATAGGGACAATATTTGCACGGATTCTGTGTACATAAACACCAAAGAAAGATAGTTGAGTTATGTTAGGTGGTCCAAAGAGATATTAGCAACAAAAGAGTAAGGACTTAAAACAAAAAGTCAAGTTCAATTACAACCAAAGCCCCTGCCTTTAAAAGCAGCAACTGCTTCTCCAAGAACTGAAGAATGCAGTTTGAAGTGGGCAGATACAACTGTGATTTGAATTTGAGATTTAAGACTGGGCTTTTTTGTTTCTCTCCTTCCTTCCCCATTTGAGAACATTTTTCTGTGAGCAGGTATTAGGACAGGCAACACATCAGAGATGAGCTGTTGGCATATGATGGGGACTCCCATTCATCAGAATTCCCAGTCAAAATTAGGTCAAAGACATGAGAGTGTAATGGGCTCACTGAAATTTTGGTCTGGTTTCTGTCCTTCTCTCAGACATTTTAAAGGTTTTTTTATATAATGGATTTTTTCATCTAATCCAAGTATTTTGGTGCAAAGCCTCAAATGAAAGCCATAAACATTAGCCAAAATTTTCAAAATTGCATAATTATTTGGAATACTTTCTGGACAGAAGAACTGAGTGAATCTGATTTATAAATATTTAGGAAACTGATTCCAAATTAAACAAGATTTTTGAACTATTTCTAACTGTATCAAGACTAAAAAATAATTGCCTTTCTCACCTCCAAAAAATATAATAGCTCCAGAAGGAAACAGTTCATTAACATATACTTGCAGTACCAGTGCAAGACAACATACTTGAAGTCCACAATTTATATCTACAGAGAATGAGAATTTGATTTGAAAACAATTGATTTGGACAGGGCTTGTACTGTCATAGATAAGAGTATCATTGATTCTTGCTTACTTAAAGAGAAAAATGTGCAATAGAAACAGGAAATTCTTGACACAATATTGATACAAACAAAATTAGGATATTGTGCCATTTCTAGATCTGGTACTCAAACGTAAAGTAAAATATGGACATTTTAAAGACAGTAGGGAAGAAAAGAACAACATAAAAATGTTGGAGAAACTAGAAAATACTCATTATGATATGATATTCAGTGTATCTAGATCATCAGCAATAAAATTAAGGGATAATAGGAATCCTGTGTGTAGGTCCTTGCACACCTGTTTCCAGAAGGTTCATTCTAGCTGGAAAAAAAATCATAGTTAGATCAGTAAGATGCTAAGATTTTAATTTAACCAGAATATAAAAGACAGTGAGCATAATTTGAATTGAAATTAAAAAAGATGAAGTTACCAGTTCATGGAGTCTTTAATATTAATCTTTTTTAAACATGCTTATATTAATTTTTTGTGACAAGTTTTGTAACCCATGAGTATAGGCAGTTTGTCTGATACTTGAGCTTAGATTCACTAAATCCCACACTTTAACCCTTATTTCACAAAGAGCCATTTTTTCTGGAAACTGTAAGATAATGAAGTCCCAGCCTTTAAGGTTTCGAGTTCATTGGCTGGTAAGATTAGAGAAGATGTCTTTTCCCAAGTGTTTTCTAAAAGTGATCAACATGGTAAGTTTTTTCAATCTTCTTCAGTAATTAGTTGGTAACTAGTCTAAGGCAATGCAAATAATTCTTTCCCTGAGACTCCTGATCAACATTTTCTGCTCACATATTTCAATTTAAATTGCTAGATTTGCAGCTCTGAAGAAATTCATTGTCAAGTCAGATTGGCAAGACTTTTTGCCTTCCTCTGCACTGCTAAGCATGGATTGTTTGTTGATTTGTCTGTTTCTCACCTAATCAGATTGGGCACTAGTGGAATTTGGACAATGTCTGATGCTATCTCTCCCTGGCATGAAACAATTTAGTGTCCCGGATAGTAAGGGATTTCAATGTAGACAAACTTGTTGGGCACAATACTGAAGTAAGTGGCTGAAATCAAATATTTAGTCTAAAATTTAGCTAACAATATTAAGTCTAAAATCAAGAAAACAATGGAAATAATTGAGACTTCATTAATTAGACTTCTAGTGAGGAAGTGCAGAAGACTGAACAATAGCCACAGGGAAGGAAAATTGGAGACTCCATAGTCAAAGCTAAAGTCAACAACAGCAGAAGGAGTTCTGGGGACAGATTCTGGCAACAGTGTTGTCTCAAGTATAAGAAAACAATGTCAACTGCTTAAGCTTTAAGGAATAAATTCTTGCACTTTATCACATCTTGTAATACAGGATAGTAGGATCCAGGGCTATCAGTGAGTGGGCAAAAGAGAGTGATCTGTTGACTTCTGGAGAGAGGAATTACCTAATGCTCTTCTGCTTCCCAGGGCTGAAATCACTGTTTAACAGCAAAGGAAGGAATGTTTCCATATAATGATGATGAGAAGTTCATTTCATCATATAGTGATCAGGGTTTCCTGTAGTATTGCTGGGTTAGCTCCACTGATAATAAGACAAATTACAGTGTTCAGATTCAGAAATTTAGCAGTAGTTCCTGTAATCTGCATTCATCCATTCATCCATATAAAATGCACAGTGCATTGTTTGCACATGTAGAATTTCTTCAAATACAGACCAACATAAGCAAAGCATGAGTTGTCTTCAATAACATATCAATCAGACTTTGTTTGGAGTACAAGTGGAAACGTGTTTCTATAAATGTACTTATATTTGCATGCGTACACTTTGTATACATACAGGTTTAATTACACTCTTTGGGTTTTGATGCCAATCCATCAACCATTGCTCTTCGTATTTGGGGTCCTTCTATATAAAAATAGTATCTCTTGTGCCAATAGACAGTAACATTTTTTTTTAACAGAAAAACCCACTTCAAAGTGCTAGAGCATTCTGAGCATCTGTTCCTACCTTTTATTCACAGATCCAAAACAAATATTCAGGAGAGCCACTCCATTCTCCCAGCAACTCCCTATGTGTTAGGTACACCATTGATTTCTCACCTTCAGTCATCCATTTCCAGTACATAATTTTATATATGTGCCCAACTGCCACACTGCTCTCAATGTGCACTGCCAGTCTCCCACAGTCTAGTAATTCAGTTTTGCTGGAACTGTGAGAAGGGATGATGAAAATTAAAGTGTTCTGCTATGGGGAGAGTACTGATGAACAAAGTTCAGCAAGAAGGAGTGCATGTGTTGGCACACCAGGGACAAACTGTCTGCACACCTCAGAAGCAGGAACACTAAGGGAGCTCGGTGTACTACTCTAAGGGAGACATGAATCAAAGGACGGAGGTGCTGTGGTCATGCTCTGTTGAAATTAATGCATATACGGAACAGAGACTGGAGCAACACAATGGTCTTGTGATCACCTTCTGTGGAAAACAATGCACCTAATGGGAACTAAGCCATAGGAATGTGCCAGATGGTGACTGAAAGCTGAACTTTGCTTAACTTGAATATAGATATTACTCTGCATGCCCTACGTATGCTAATGACTAAAATCACTCAGAATCCACCTAAATATGAAACAACATCAACTCGAAATTTACCTTTCCTCTTGCTAAAAGAAAAATGATATAAATATACTTTTAAGTGGAGACTGCTCTCTAACTTCTGGGATCGGTCAACAGGCTGAACCTGTCTTCTCTCTCCACAGGGACATCTATTGGGTAAGAACCTTATTCTATGTATGCTAAATAATTATTTTGAGCTGGCTTTCATTGGTGATTAGAACTTGTCTGTATATTGCTTCAAATTCTTTTTCGCCAGTCAGTATACTATCAATATCGATCTTTGAGCTTAATCTGCCACAGTTTACTGTTATCACTGTGTTTGTGTGTTATTCTGTAAACTGTTTAGTGAGTCCTTCAAGGGCACTAGCAGCCCTTGGCAATGGATAACATACTTGACAAAACTGATAATATACCATCTAAGAGTGTGCAGATCCAGAAAGGGGATCTTTCTAAAGTAAATAAAGGATTTGACTCTGATATGCTGTCAGTGCATGTCCCTGAACAGGCAAGTCAAACCACCCTCCTATACAGTGGGCTGTGCAGTGGGGTCTCCATAACAGGATGCAGACAGGCTTGGTTGGGGGCAAGAGTTTTGTCCTTCTTGGCACATTGATAGACTGATCAAACATAAAGGGTTTGAAACCCCTCTTTCATGTGACAGCATCTGTAGAGTGGCAGACTCTTGTTCCAGAGAAGATATGGAAAATTGCTTTTTTTACTTGTATGGGCACTAAATCATAGTGGCAAACAGAAATGAGTAACACAGAATGCTCTGTGCAAATGCCTGCCTGAAGCAAAATGGTGGTAAAAATATGAGATAGTAATTTACTTAACTGATTATTACTCAGCATCTCTCTTTGGCTCAGATTTACCTCACATTGCATGGACAACTGCATAATTATGCTTCTCAGCAATCTCTCGCAGATGACTCAACTAGGTTTGACTGTTTCAAACTGCATTTTGGGTCTCCATGGACTGATGTAGTGCAGAGGTCCATCAATAGATATTTCTGATTCAGATGTCATGGGGTTGCAGCCTTTCCACGTCTTATGCTAATCATTCTCTTTCTTCTGATTTGATACTGTACAAACACAGAACTTGATCAAAAAAAGGTGAAAAGAACACATGACATCATTACTAAACCTCGGGCACTTAGACAATAATTACTCTATGGAAGCCATAAACAGCTGGCTCTCCCATTTTACTTAAACCCCTGTAAAATAAGTGTTAGACTAAAGCATTGTAAGCATTTGTTTACAGAGGAAAACAAAACCAAGCACCAGTTCCACTGGCTGAAGAACTCAAAATTATGAACATGTTCAACATGTAAACTGTGAGTTCAAAAATTAGCATTTCTTTGACAATGTTGCAGTTTTCTCTGCTTTCCACATCACATGACTGTCTTTCTTTCCAGTGCCCAGAGCAAAGATCCTGGCAGCAGTTAATCAGTACATTACAGTTTTGCTCAATGAGTTTTGTCCCTGATTTTAAGGCAGTGGAAAGGGACAGTGAGGAAGGGGGAACAATAGCATGGTTTTCCATTTCTGTAGAAGGATATGAATGTGTACTCCATTATGTTTATCTGATAGAACTACTTTAATTGAAATTTTATGTTAAAATACAATCATTTTACTTGGAGAAATTTGGAATAGAATATCAAAACAGTATCCTTTATCGGACAGATTTGTGATTTTGTATTAAAAATAAAACCCAAAACCTCACAACAGGTTTTCAATAAGACCCATTTTTCATGCATCGCAATGACTGAAAGTAATTATATTTTTAGCCTTTCAACTTTATTGTGTGGCCATATGAAGCTATTTGAGTTTAGTAACACATGCAATAATTCAGCATGCTCAGTTTCTTTCACCTCATTCATGCAGGTGTTTTGTCATAAATTACTCATAGGTAGGATCTCAGCCTTGATATTGTAATGCCAAATATTTAACCATACCCTTTAAGCAACTCTTTAGGCCAGGAAAAAACTTTAATCAACACTGCTTGCATATGCTCAACTTGTATAACTCATATAAGCTGAGCATTTACAGTCCGAAAGAATTCGGCCTGGCAGAAGACTGCAGTAATAATGGGCCAGCATTTAGGAATAAGGGTCATTATTAGGAGAAAAATCATGACATCTTGATTCTATTTTTTTCCAAAGACAGCTAAACCATATAATGGAAGGGATCATTCCAGACGCATTTTGGAGTCATAGTGCACAAAATAAATTCAAAGAAGCTAACATAACCAAAATTTTTCCTTTTTGTGATTTCTTAAAGGACAGCCTCTAGACAGTCTTCTTTGTTCCAGGTCCTGCCATCTGGTCTCTGAAAAAATTCAGTATTCCATCCATTGTTCTTTATCTCTTGTATTATATTTTTTCCTGAATTCCTTGTGGTTTTTTTATCTGTTCTTTTGAGTGACTGAGGTGTGCAGTCAGAAGCCATAGTTGGTTACACTTCTCTTATTATCCTTGAGAACTGGCAATAGCTAAGAGCTGGTTGATCCTTTATTATTATTATGTTCAAGTAATCAAATAAAAACCTCCATAACCAGAATCAGTAAAATAGTCTTCTTAACACAAAATTCTCCATACTTACTTTTCCTCCTTCATCAGTTGAAACCTATTTTGGGCAAGCTTCAATTACAAAAGTACTGGCAGCCAACTCCACTTACACAGTAGGCCCAAACTACCCACTACTATCAATCATTCTGTGACAGAAACAAAACCAAACTGGACCAGCTCAGAGACTGAGTCCCCAAAGCAGAATATCATTAGACACATCCATCTCAAACAACCTTGTTTGATGGTTCATAAAGCATAAACATACCCCCCAACTCGTAGAAATGCATCCTCAATTAAAATTACTCAGATTGCCTCATTACAAAAACTTGGTAGGATTAGAAGGGACATAATAAATGATATTGTTGTACAGCTACACAAACTGACCTTAAAGTACTGTGACACTTTTTCTAAGGAAAGGGACTCCAGGCTTCTGTTTTGCTTTTTCTAAACATATTTTTCATCCACTGAAGGCTTTTCATTTATCTTAGAATGGCATTATTCCATACTGAATTGCCAACAGCAACAGTTGATTTGATTTCACTTTAATAAGAAGATAAATGACCTTCAGAGAAAATAACTAATTAATATATACTAGGATGCATTACTAGAGGCTCCTCACGTATTTCTGAGATATAAACATGTGTTCATTTCCAAAATAGTTGGAGATTGAGAAAAAAACCACCAAGTGTGTGATAATTCCATTTCCCGAAGATCTCTGGCTCCAGTTTTATAGGGAGAAAGAAGACATAAAAAAGTCCAAGATGGCTGCAGTGACATTTCCCATATGCATCAGTTTCAGTTTCATCAAAACAATAGAAAAATTATGGAGAATGCATGTTTGTTCTACCTCAATCCCTTTTCCCCCCAGTCTTTACAGTTATTTAATTATTCCCATACCTATGTTCTCTCCAGCTAATTGAAAATCTAACCCATTTGTCATATATTCCTTTAAAAAAATGTACAAAATCTGGCAGTAAAGTCTTAATAAGTAAGATCCATATAAAAATTGTTTTTAAAATGCACTAGAATGACTGGCCCAGTTTTATAAGGCTGTTCATAGCACAGACACAATAAAAGCAAAGCTCTACAAATATCACCTGCTTTCAGAATTGTGCAAATAGCCTTAACATTTAGAAAAAATCTGTGTTCCTGAAATTGTGCATTATTCAGTGATTTTTTCTTTAAGAATAAGATGATGCATCTCTATCTTACAGAACCCTACAGATTTCATATCTCCAAGCACATGGTCCAGCACCACAGTGCTCTGTGCTTTTCCAAAACTGAAGATACATTCTCACAAGACACCAGCTCACTTTACGGAAGATAGGAAAATAGATGGCACCCTATATAGACAGCATGTAGACATAGATACCTCTGAAAAATGCTCCTCAAAAACCTCACACAGATTATGAAGTCATTTTAAGTCAGGAGTCAAGAAAAAGTGTAGGGGTAAGTCTGTAGGAGGCAACTCCCATGCCTCTGTCAACACTAAATCTATAAAATGTAGTGGCATGTTAGATGCCTCCATTACTGTCAAGTTACTACCTAATCTAGGTACCTATGTGAGCTGGAATAATTCATTTTAAAAGGAATTATGTTGGCCATTACCTTTAGATAATTAACTAAAATATGTTCAGCACTGATCTGGAAGATAGGAGGCTTGGGACTATCTGGCAGTAGCTTGAGTACATTCAAACCCACTTCCTGGAAAAATGCCTTAAGCATAGTGCTACAAATGCATCACAAGAACAACCCTGTCTCCAGCTGTTTAAGCAGGCTAGCACCAACAAACATACATAAATGCCAGGTTCATTTTATTAGCAGAAAAGAGAGCCATGAGGAGTGGTCAGTTCAAAACTCTTATCTTCTAGGGTTTGTTTTTTTTTATTTAAACATGGGTTTGGCTGTCTAGAGTGAAATACCTGAACTACCCAGCAGCAGTTCCCCTACTCCAAAGCGGTGTCAGAGAAAACGGTCTCTTTCCGTTGTGATTCCTGTAGCTTTAGTAGCCATTACTCACCTAAACTACTTCATGGCTCCATGACTCTTGCACTCTTCTGATGACTTAATTATTTAACCCCTCCAGGCTGAGATGGGTCCCCACACTTTCTGAAGAAATGCTGTAAATAGAGCTGGACACCTGCCTCTCACCTTAAATGTTTGAACAAGAAGTGATTTGTTCAAAAATGAGGATCATGAAGCAAATATCTGTTCTACTAAGTAAGGAGGTGCTGTAGAAAATGTCATGCATGGAAGCTTCCTCCCTTTTTTATTATGCTCAATTTTATTAAAAATTGTCAGAGAAAACATGGGTTTACAACAAGCACTGCACTTTGTCATTTTTAATGTACATTATTCCTGGCTTCTAAGTTACAACAGAGCCTCCACAAATGCAATAGGATTCAACAGTGTATTTAACAATTATTTCATTGGTTTTGCATAAATCTCATGGGCCATTAGTACTTTCCAACAAACAGCTTAGAGGTGAATTTCTTCACAGTCTGCTACCATCCCTCCTGCGCATCCAGTTCTCCTTCATAGCCACCTTTCAATATATTCTCCAGGAGAGACAGAGCCATTTTACATCCAGGTGATGTGTCTGATCTCTTTAACCAAGGAAGTTTTAAAGTAACCATTCTGACTAATCTCTCTCAAGCACCACAGACTGCTGATTTGTGAGGGGATTTTCACATATATATCACATCCAAGCCAAATGTCTCAGCTTTTGTAAACTTCATCATGACTTAATGGGATAGTTAAAAGATCTGTGCATTTAAAAAAATCCAGAAGTAAGTAGCATCAAACATTAGGGAGAGAATAAAATACTTCTTCTTCTTCATTCTTCATGGCTAGGCTTGGCAAACAAAGATTTGGGAAGGGCTCTACCCACTTTAGTTACAAGTGTGTTGGTGGTTAAAAAGGCCATTACGAGATAGACATGTCCAGTTGCAAAAGGCACATCAGAAGGACTCCTTAGGTGATATATTCTGCAAGACACAGTTTTTTCTGCGTTGCCTTTTCTCCTCGAGAGTGATCCTGCGTGCGTTCTCAAAGGCATCAGCAGCGTTATAGATGGTGTGTGTCCAGACCATTGGAGGCCAGAGTAGACCAATTATGTTGATCAATATGGCCAAGGCTGAGATGTTGTTTCAGGGAGTCCTTGTATCTTTTCTTCGAGGTTCCTCTCTTGCGGCAGCCGGTGGCAAGTTCACCATAAAGCAGGATCTTAGGGAGGTGGTGGTCCTTCATCCTTGAGACGTGTCCTGCCCAGCGCAGCTGTGTTCTCAGCAACATGGCCTCAATACTTGTGACTGCTGTTTGCTCTAGAACAGATGTATTGGTCACATAATCTGACCAGTGGATGTTTAGGATTGTACGAAGGCAGAGTTGATGGAAGCGTTCTAGGAGACGCAGGTGGTGGCTGTAGATGACCCATGATTCAGATCCATATAAGAGAGTAAACAGCACAATGGCTTTGTAAACACCGATCTTTGTATTTTTCTTCAGGTGTTTATTTTGCCATACTCTTTTATGAAGCTTTCCGAAGGCACTATATGCTTTTGCTAACCTGTTGTCTATCTCTCCATCAATCTTACCATCCGAGGAGATGATGCTACCTAGGTAATTAAACTGCTGGACTGATTTGAGTTCTGATTGGCCAATGGTGATATTGGGATGAAGGAAGACTTCCTGAGGTGCAGGTTGATAGAGAACTTCAGTCTTCTTTAAGCTGACTTCCAGCCCAAAGAGCTCAGCAGCCCCAGCAAAGCAGGATGTTAAACGCTGCAGAGCTACTTCTGTGCAGGGTCATCAGCATAAAGCAGCTCCTGGACAAGATGATTTAAGGTCTTAGTGTGGGCCTTCAGTCGCCTTAGGTTGAATAGGCTTCCATCGGTACGACATAGAATGTAGATACCGTCCTGATCATCGAGGTCTGCCGTGGCCCTTTGGAGCATCATGCTGAAAAAGACTGAAAAAGAGTTGGTGTGAGAACACAGCCTTTTTTCACACCATTAGTTATTAGAAAGGGCTCAGAAGGGCATTGTACGAAGGGCATTAGAAAGGGCATTGCCATATCTGACTTGGCCATGTTGATCCTCATGGAGTGAGATGATCATTTTAAGGAACTTGGGGGGACAACATAAGCATTCCAGAATCTGCCATAGACCTTTCCTGCTCACAGTATCGAAAGCCTTGGTGAGTTCAACAAAGGTTACATAGAGACCTTTGTTTTGTTCCCTACACTTCTCTTGCAGTTGTCTGAGAACAAATATCATGTCTGTGGTGCTCCTGTTGGCTTTGAAAGCTGCATTGGCTTTCAGGTAGAATTCCTTCTGCTGTAGCAGGTATTAATCTGTTCAAAAGTATTCTTGCCAGGATTTTGGCAGCAATGGAGAGCAGAGTAATACCACGGTAATTTGAGCAGTCTGATTTAACTCCTTTCTTCTTATACAAGGTGATGATGACTGCATCACGAAGGTCTGATGGTAGTTCGCCTAGTTCCCAATGGCATAGTACAAACTCATGAAATTTAGCATGGAGTGCTTGGCCCCCACGTTTCCAGACTTCAGGTGGAATTCCATCAACCCCAGCTGCCTTGCCGATTTTCACCTGCTGTATGGCCTTGAGGGTTTCTCCTAAAGTGGGAGCAGTATCCAGTTCATACTTCACTGGTTGTTGTGTGATGGACTGAATTGCTGAGTCTTGGACTACACGGTTGGTACTGAAAAGAGTCTGAAAGTGTTCAGACCATCGATTCAGAGTGGAGGTTTTATCTGTTAGAAGTGTTTGACCATCAGCGCTGAGTAGAGGACTTTGAGCTTGGTATGTAGGCCCGTATGCTGTTTTCAAGGCTTCATAGAATCCTCTGTGATCACCCTTGTCTGCGCATAATTGTGTTTTTTCAGCTAGATCGATCCACCACTTGTTCTGGATGTCACAGAGTTTCTGTTGGAGCTTGCTGCATGTAAGGCGAAAGGCTGTTTTTCTTACGTGACAGGATGGCAGTGCAAAGTGTGGGCGGTTCTTTTCTTCCTCAACAATTCTCAGCAAGGGAGAGAATAAAATAAATTAAAAGTCATATCACAAGCTTTGATATGGTATGATACACATGCAAAACAAACTCCTTCACAAGGCAGAGTGAAATATCTTCAGATAACCTGGTGAGTTTTATCTTGAAAATAAGAGCTCTTGTTTAGAATTATTAACATATAAACAATATTAAAACATTGGGACATTTTAAATATTTCAGGGAAAGAATTTTCTATTGAACTGATAGTTTTTATATGTAATATCATGGAAGCAAAGCATATTTTTGTAATACCCATAGCATATAAGAGGATGATTACATTTGTGCTTAGTCTTATTTTTTTATATTGCTTAAATAAGATGAGTAATAAAATCTTATTTTATATGAGAATGAACCCTACAATGACATTTCTCTAGGGAAAATCTCTTTTTGTTATCATAGTATGAAAAGTTAGATGAAGCAATATTTATTGACTATTTCATTCACTCTGTTGCCAATTACTCCTGACTTATTTGGTGTTTGAACCAGAATTGTTCTGTAAGTCTAATTACAGCTAGCGATATTATTGCCTAATTACATATATTATATTACATACATTATTTTCTCTAAATACAACCCTGATACCAGAAAGTAAGTTTCTAAAGTGTTCTACAGTAAACTTTACAGTTAGTTAGCTCAGAGGCCACAGAAGGCTTCCATTTAATTCATCCTCTCAGCTGATTCTTCCTCCTGCTTTAGCCAGTCTTTTCCTCTACATCCTATTAATGGAGGAGAGCTTTCAGAGTTGTTTTCATAGTTCTCCTCAGTTGTGCTGGAGATAGCAATCTGCATTTGGCTCATAGTATCAACACTGTTTCTCTGTCCCACAGGCATTCTTTAAGTTTTTGTTTGTTTGTTTGTTTGTTTGTTTTAGTGGAAAAAGAGTCACACTTCTCTCGTGAAACTTCTTGCATAAGGCGACTTCCATAAATAACATTTACATAGAAATTTTTGGTTGTAGATCTTGTGGGATAAAAAAATAAAATTAATTTTTTGTAAGTGAGATTTGGCTTCAATCAGCAAGTAGGCCACTAGATTGCCAGTAAAGAAGCCTGAGGTTTCTTTAGAGCTGTGTAACCTGGGTAAATATTTTCCCTGTTCTTGTGTAGGTCTTTTCTTCTCCTCTGCCCCTTTTCTCCTTCTTCCAGTTTTCTAGAATCCCCTATGATACTGATATTCTTAACTATAACTTTCTAAAATGTCTAGAAAAACTGGGATCCTAAGATTTATTTACTAATAAACCTCACTACATTAAGTATGTTCATTTGAAAGCATGTAGAACAGAATCAAAAAATTAAAACTTGGAGGTTAGATGATATTCATGTTGCCCTTTCATCCTCCTGACCCTTTCACATTTTTAGTGGGCTAGATTGGGGACAACAACATAAATTGTTTAGATGGCCATGACAACTTCTATTTCTCCTCCACCCCAGCCTGATCTCACCACTATTATCTTTGGTTATATTCAGAGAAAAGCAAATGGAACAAACCTTGACATTATTGATATAAAGACAATCTGAGCCCACTTTTCTATTTGTGCTGGGAGTTCGATAAAGTGGACCCAGTAAAATGTATGTGTATGAACTTTTTAATATGTATTGGGAATTCAGCACTTCATAGAAATACTTTTGCATAGACATTCACTCTCCTAACCCAGAGGCAAAGGGAGACTCTATCCTTACTCAAATGCCATCTCATATATTAGGTATTCTTCTGCTTTGGATACCCTATAAATAGGTCTCTGCCTCTCAGAATAGGATTTGCTGCATATGTTTGACTAAAGAGAACATTACAGCTAAGCATGATTTTCAAATGCACAAATTATATTTAGATCTTAACTGAACTTTTATCTAGAAAATTAACTTTCTTGATTCCTTCTTAAGTAAGATTATCTTTGAATGAAGTATATTCCATGACAAATCGATGCGCTTCAACACATGTTCATGACATTGTCACCTGCACAAGTCACTGTCCACTAGTCAACTAAAAAGAAATGGGCAACAATTCCATTAGCTTCTGCTAGAAAAAGAAGATACATCTTTCTTATTTATACATGGAGGGATGTAAATTTCTGCATCAGTGAGTGCAGTATGTATTATCAGGATCTTAATGTTTGGAAAAAAGAAAGTGGAATATCTTCCTTAGTTTTATAAAATTTTTTATCTTTTTATTACTTTCATATCACTGTAAAGTCAAGTCACTATCTTGGTATCATCAACATTGTTTGTTATATAAGCATATTTTTTCATTATCTGTATTTTTACCTTTAGAACAAATCAGAGTTTTGTCACAATCATGAGATAGCCAGCAAATTAGATTGGTCTCACTCCCCAGAATGTGACAGATCTATTTGTGATAAAACGAGTGAATGGATGAAAAGTATTGCATAATGATCAAGCAGTAAATAGATTGTAGATGAGTTTTCAAGTTTAAGTCATCAGTTCTAAATGATCTTGTCCTGCAAGAATGTCATCTGCCCTGAATTTGATGTTCCATAACTAAGATTTTTATGGCAATTATTCATCTGTTGCACAATGCTGACAATCATGTTCACATTTACAGATAATGTGTAGCGAGAGGGGTTTTTTTAGAGTAAACTGCGTGGCATGGCAGTTTCCGTGGCAGTTCACGCAGGCAGGGTGAGCAGAAAGGGCACAGCCACCCTCCCAGCTCTCCCCGGTGGCCTGTTTTCTTTTTCCTGCAACTCAACTTAACCCAGCAATGGTTTCCAAACAAGCAAAAACCGTTGCTGCTATCAGAAGCAGCGTGCTAACTCAGATAGAAGACCCCGAGAAGGACGCAGCTGTTCAGGTCACTGGCTGCACAGTGTCTGAGCCTGGCATCAGTACCAGAGGACAGTGTGAGAGATGCCTGCAATGATGCGAGCAGATGAATGATTTGCTGTGCCTGGTAGCAGAGCTCAAGGAAGAAGTGGAGAGGCTGAGAAGTATCAGGGATAGTGAAAGGGAAATAGACTGGTGGAGTCATACCCTTTTGACCCCAAAAGAAGTCCAGCAGGAGATGGTGAAGCCCTGCCCCTCCTGCCATCAGGCAGATGGAGCAAACAGAGTAGATGGGGAGGAATGGAAACAGGTCACTGATCGAAGAGGTAAAGGAATCCCCTCCCAGAATATAGTTAAGTCATGCAGAAAGAAAATTAGAGAGACAAAGGCACAATTTGAGCTCAATCAAGCTACTTCTGTTAGGGATAACAAGAAGTGCTTCTACAAATACATCAATAGCAAAAGGAGGGGCAAGGGAAACCTCCACTCTTTGTTGGACATGGCAGGGAACCTAGTCACCAAAGATGAGGAAAAGGCTGAGGTATTTAACACCTTCTTTGCCTCAGTTTTCAACAGTAAGACAGGTTGTCTTCAGTACAACTGGACTCTGGAGTTGGTAGACAGAGACAAGCTGCTCTCCATCATTTACCGACAGCGCTGGCTTGCTGGGGAGGTCCCAGATGACTGGAAATTGGTGAATG
>NW_016690211.1:2800793-2880375 GCF_001604755.1 Lepidothrix coronata | reverse complement strand
GTGGCACTTAGTGCCATGGTCTAGTAACCATGGCGGTGTTGGATCAAGGGTTGGACTTGATCTCAGAGGTCTTTTCCAACCAGGTTGATTCTATGATTCTATGAAATACTGTTTTTCTAAAACATAGTCTTTACAATAAATTATTAAAAAAAACCCCAAAAAACAGCAAAGCAACAAATTTTTATTAGTAGGAAACACAGAGATATCTGTACATTAGTTGCAACAGATTTGGAAATAGTATTTTATGGTTATTATTTGTGATGTAAGCTTATTATTTGCCAAACAAGAAAAAAGTGACCAAGAAGTAATCTATCAGTGGCATTCATTTGTCATTTCAGTTATTAATGAAGGCCCTGGCTGAAATGGATAGCTCAGTTATTAAAATTAAATCGTTCCTCCATGCACCACCCCTGTGTGTATCAGTAGGGCTGTAGGCTAAGAGTGCTGATATTTAGCTATATAATTTTTCAGACACAGGAAAATTCTGGAGAAATCTTTCTGAGCCTTGTGACTTTTAAGCTGATCAACATTACAATGCACACAGCAGCAATGACAGTGCAGTCTGAAAAAGGCCAATGGAAAGAGTGACTAGCTTCATTTTAACCACCAAGCTTTAAGAAAAAAAAACATCATCATATAAGTCACAGTTGCTTGAGGAGATGGGGGAGAGGAAAACTGAACTGATACAAAGGCCACCCTCTTTAATTCCATTCTGCAATCATATCTGCTTTGTAATTTTCCCTCTAGATTTTAGTGTTAATGAAGTTCATTTAAGATAATCCATATGCCAATAGTTATCTAATTCTGTCAACCTACTGACAAGGGAAATAAAGACTTCCTTCCTCTGTTAAAGTCAAACTAGATTCAATCAGAGGTTCTGTTTCTGTCACATGGACTAGTCTGTCTTTCCAAATGGTTGAACACATCAAACCATTGATTAAGTGCCGTCTAAGGAAGGCAAAGCATGGCATTGTGTTCTTTAATCTTTGCTTTTGAAATATTCCAGTATCCTCTGTCAAAGGCAATTTTTTGTATTTCACCCTAGCATTCATATTAATAATCTTAAAATGCCAGTTGGGAAGAACACATCTCACCTGTCTTATTTTGTTGCTGAAGCTGTATTTTGCACTTGAAGCAGCTTTATATTTTGCAGACAGACAGAGAGCATTTTAGTGGTCAAAACAGTTGAAAGGAAGTTAAGACTTTAGCTGGATTCACTTGACTTCTTTAAAACTTCTTTTGTTTCTCTGCTGCAGGATTTCTTTGCATTTTGGTGACAGTTTTGGAAGCATATATAAGTCAAACAAAAAGTGGCTCATTTGACCAACCTACTTCAGCAAAGAAACATCTCAACCTTTTACTCAACTCTTGCTGAAAGGCTTGCAAAATAGTTTCCCATTAGCTCCATCTAATTGGAGTTTCCATGCTGGCATTTAACACTAAGTGCATTTTGCTTGTCCAATTTGCTGTGGAAAGTCTGATTATTGGGCAAAATCACTAGAATCTGCTCCTTGCTCTGGGACTGAACTGGTTTGACCCCTTTTGGTGGGTCACTTCGTCAATTTCCAAAAGCAGCTTCTGTTTCTGGACTCCATCTTTCATAAAAGCTGTGTAGTGAGTCGTCAGTAACACTTACGCTTTTCTGACTGCTGTATGTACAAGACTTAAAATATACTTTTTTTATGTAGTGTGCCTGTCAAATAAAGGATGTAATTACTCAAACTTTCATTTTAATATATACCCAGATTAAATACTCACACTACAATGAATAATTCATTTAAAGGCTTATGAAACTAATTAATGTGATCTAATACCAATGTTTGGTGGTCGCGTTTGGTTTGCCTTATAGAAAACATACAAAAGTACCAGTCATGACCTTGAATAATTTATAATCTATGGCACTGACAGTCAGACAGAGAGGTAGTGTAAAACAGAACCCAAGCTAATGAGCTGTGCTGCAGCTGGAGAAAAGAGTCAGTAGCAGAAATTAGGAGGTAATTACCCAGTGGCATAGATGAAGAAAAGGCAACAGCAGTGGAACTTGGCTAAAAGCAGTTGGAAACATTCATATGGAATGTCTTACTAATTCTCTTGTTAAGTCTACGTGGAAACTGGGTCCAGATTCTGTGTTGCGCTCTAGACTATCATCTGGCAGTCACTTTTTCCAGTAGAAATATTAACTTGCTCACCTACAGACCTCACATTCATGAACTAAGAAAAAGTGACACCTTGCCCTTAATTAGAGCATTTTCCCATGTCATGGATCTATTCTGTAGAAATGTTTTTATAATTCAGGGTTAAGTTCAGACTCCATGTATTTAAATCCAAAAGAGTGAAGGACACAGAAGAAAAAGGCATTTTCATACTTACAGGAGAAAATTAGGGGACATAGAGAAAGTTGAAATATCAGACTTTATGATGACTGAGTAATCTCTTGTTTAGTACAAAGCACACTAGGGGTATTACACAGACAAGGAATATGATTAAAACTAACCTTTGAAAAATCACTTCCCAGCTCATAAAACATAAAAATCACCTATAAAGCAAGATTTGGTGTGTAGTATGACTAGACTTCAGAGTTTAACAGTAAAATTTGTTTTCTAAGGATTGTTTGGAAAGAAATGCCAGTTTGGATTGCACTACAGACTGCATTGCTTGAGAACATGTTTTTGAACAGCATGCCTTAGGAGGAAGTTACATTGGAGGGACAAGGGACAAGCAGACTGTCACCTATAAGGTAAAGCAAAGTCTTCCTACCCCAGAGGAAACCAGCTGATCAACAGCATTATAACTTCAGGTCACCCCAGTCTGAGGATTCCAAAAATGCTTAATTGTCTGGTTGAGTGGATAGGGAAAGAAAATCTCTTCTGCACTGAGCTCATCTATAATTTCTTTTGGAAGCTGGTATCACTAATGGGAGGAGGCAGTGCATGTCTTTGTAGAGTCTAGGGCATCTGCTAATATGACAGGCCCTATTCCCTGCCAGGTATTACATTTTCAGAGGGTAACGCTGGAAGAGAATTAATAAACTGTTTTTCATTCTTATGTATTGGCTTTTTCAGTATATTATTAGAAATTAAAAAGTACTTTCTTTTTCATGGTCTGCAAAATAGTAGTTTTAAAAGTTATATATGAGAAATCTTAATTCATAAGTGATTGGTTTTCATTAAAGACAGAAGGTTACTTGAACTGGTTTCATACACAAATATCCTTTGGAATACTCCATACTTCATAGAATCACAGAATATGCTGATTTGGAAGGCACCCACCAGAACCATTAGCTCCAACTCTTAGTCCTGCACATGATCATCCTCAAGAGTCATACCATGTGGCTGACAGTATCATCCAAACGCTTCTTGAACTCTCTGAAGCTTGATGCTGTGACAACTTCTCTGGGCAGCCTGTTCCAGTATCCAGTCACCCTCCGGGTGAATGATCTTTTTCTAATATCCAACCTAAACCTCTCCTGACACAATTTCAGGCCATTCCTTTGGGTTCTGTCACAGAGAAGAGATCAGTGTCTTCCTCTCTTTTTCCTGAGACGAGGAAGTTGTGACTGCAATGAGGTCTCCCCTCAGTCTCCTCTTCTCCAGGCTGAACACACCAAGTGACCTCAGCTGCTCCTCATACAGCTTTCCCTCATATGGCTTCCCCCTTCACCATCTTTGTTGCTCCCCTTTGGACACTCTCTAATAGCTTAATGTCTTTTTTATACTGTGATGCCTAAAACTGCACACAATATTCCAGCTGAGGCCACCCCAGTGTAGAGCAGAGAAGGACAATCCCCTCCCTCGACCAGCTGGCAATGCTTTGCCTGATGCCCCCCCAGGACACGGTTGGCCCTTCTGGTTGCCAGGGCATTGCTGACTCATATTCAACTTGCCATCAACCAGGACCCCCAGGTCCCTTTCCATGGCACTGCTTTCCAGCATCTCATTCCCCAGCCTGTAAGTACATCCAGGGTTGCTCCATCCCAGGTGCAGAATCTGGCAGCTTTCCTTGTTTAACTTCATCTGGTTGGTGATTTCCCAGTTTTCTAATTTGTCAAGGTCTCTCTGCAGGGCCTCCCTCCCTTTGAGGGACTCAACAGCTCCTCCCAGTTTTGTGTCATCTGCAAACTTGCTTAGTGTACCCTTCAGTCCTGTGTCCAAGTCATTTAGGAAGATGTTGAAGAGCACATGACATAAGACAGAGCCCTGTGGAACCCCAGTGGTGACTGGTCACCAGTCTGATGTCACCTCATTCACTATTACTCTCTGTGCTCAACCCATGAGCCAACTGCTCCCCCGCTGCATGATGTGTTTATCCAGCTGTGTGCTGGACATTTTGTCCAGAGGGATCCTGTCAGAGACAGTATAGAAAGCTTTTACTGAAATCCAAAATGATTACATCAACTGGCTTCCCTTGATCAACTGTGTGGGTTACCTTGTCATAAAAGGAAATCAGGTTGGATAAGCAGGACTTTCCTCTCATGAAGCCATGCTGGCTATGACCAATGACTGTATTGTCCTCTATGTGTTTTTCAATACTTCCCAGAATAATCCTCTCCATAACTTTACCAGGCACTGAAGTGAGATTGACAGGCCTGTAGTTTCCAGGGTCCTCCTTCTTGCTCTTCTTCAAAATCAGGACAACATTCACCAGCTTCCAGTCAGCTGGGACCTTTCCAGATTCCCAAGACCACTCAAAAACCATCAAGAGAGGTTTTGTGATGACATCAGGCAATTTTTGAGGATTCTGGAACAAATCCTGTCAGGCCCCATAGATTTGTAGGGATTCAGCTGGAGCAGCAGATCTCACACAGTTTCAGGGTTGACTGGGAGTTGATCATTCTCACAGTCATGGTCCTCCAGCTCAGGGCACTGAGACCCCCTTGATCTGTCATCTGTTTTGAAGACAGAGGCAAAGAAAGCATTAAACACCTCTGCCTTGTCTCTCACCCTGTATGTGAGATGACTAGCCTCATCCTGTAATGGACCAATGATATTTCTAAACTGCCTATTGACATTAATATATTTGAAATATATCTTTTTATTGTGCCTCACATCTCTGGGCAGCTTCAACTCCAGTTGAGCTTTGGCTGCACAAATTTTCCCCCTACAGTGGCAAGCAGCATCTTTGAATTCTTCCTGTGTCACTTGGCCTTGCTTCCACTGAGCATACTCCTTCCTTTTTTGCCTTACATCCAAGAAAAGGTTCCTGGTAAGCCAGTCTGTGGCCTTTTGCCTCACCTGCTTGACTTCTGACATTTGGGAATTGCTGCTCCTGTGCCCCTAGGAGGTGATGTCTGAAAAGTGACCAGCGCTGATGGACCCCAGCACCTGCAAAAAAATTTTCCCAGGGGACATTACTTACTAATTCCCTGGCTCCCTTAGGATCTGTTTCATAAAATTGTCATTCGGGTTTTTAGGAATCTTCTGGCCTGCATTGTGTGATGCTCACACAATTAATGATGCTCACACAGTTAATTTCTGGCAAGTTGAAGTACCCCCTAAGGACAAGGGCAGTTGACTTGGAAGTGTCTCTTAGTTCTTTAAAAAAATAATTCTTTGGTGTCATCATCCTGGCTGGGAGGTCTATAGCAGACTTCCACGATGACATCCACATTATTTGTTTGCCCCTTGATTCTTACCCAGAAGTTCTCAACTGTGCCATTGCCAACTGTGAGTTTCATACATCCTAACCCTTCTATTATATACAGTTCCACCCGCCCCCTGCCTCTTCTGCCCTGCCTATCCCTCCTGAAGAGCCTGTAATTATCCAACAGGGCACTCCAGTCACAGGAGTCATCCCACTAAGCTTCACTTATGCCAATCATGTCAAATCTCTGGGGCTGGGCCAAAGCCATTTGCAGAAACATCACTTCCAGTGGCTACCACTAGATAGTGGATCACAATTCATGTAAGAAAAATTACCCTTGTCACCAATTTCTGCGTGGCAGGTTATACTTATTAGTCACTATATGGTATTATATGGTCCTAAAGCTACCTTAAAAATAGTACACTAGACAATGAATTTAGAAAACACAGCTTTGAAATTGAAATTCTGTTTTTATCCCTAGTGTTTATGTAATGAAGAAGAAATCTTTCAGTTGGAAACATTCATTAAAAGTTTAAGAACATTTTAGTATCACTATGTTATTCATCTACAAAATGAATGATTATTTCTAATAGTAAAAATGTCTTTGACTGTCTCTCTAAGGACTCTCCAGTCACATGTAATGATACTTCATGGGGTCTGTTACCATTCCAAGTCATTGTAATGGAAAGAACAAGACAAAGACTATGATCCCAGTGGGAGGTCTGCTATTCTTGGCCTTTGTCTTCCTTCTGCTCTTTCGTTTCCAGCTATGGATTCTTCTCAGAAGAGTGGAGTAAGGAGATCAACAGCTTTATTGAGTATACAGACATAATACATTCTGATCTTGGATATCTTTCTCTTTTAAAAAGGCTGATCTAAATAAATGACTAGCAAATAATTCATCTTCTTGTGGAAGACAGAAATGTGAATTTTCTCTGTTTAACAAAATCACATAGAAACCTAGGACAAAATGCCAGATCAAGCAGGTATGCTTTCATATGATGCATATAAAACTTGGATTTTACTTTATTTAAAATATCTGAAATTCTCTCTCCTAACCAAGGGAAAGATAGGAAAGAAGATAAAAATAGTTTTCACTTACAAAAATTCATAGACAGCAAATAAAGTACATAAGAACATTTTTCCATTCATTTACTTAGCTGTGAACTCTCAAAATCTTGGCTAGAGGAAACCTGAAGAAGGAATATGCATATTGTAAGGAAAATACAAGATGAGAAGAAAAGAACTTAAATACACTGATTCCCTACATTAGTTTTGTACAAGTTGCACACACATTATAAACAAATAATACATTTGCATGCATACAGCTACTCATCTTTGGCATGTATATATGGGAGTGAGATGCAGCCAACAAACAACTGTGCAAATAAGGAACACAATGTTGCCTAGAAATGATGCTTTTCTTTGAAAAGATGAGTAATATTCCAAGATGAAAACAATTTGTATTGGAATCATATCATATTTTTTCCAATACTTTCAAAAGAACTGGAAAGCCAAGAGACATACTACAATAAACTTATAAAAACAAAAACATGAAAGGAAAATTAGTTAAGCTATTGAGAGCTGAATATCTAAATTTGGGCTTCTGAGTCTACAGCAAAGCAGCTGTATATTAGATTTACTTTTCCAAAGGGCTGAGATCTCAGCATCTTCTATTAAACCTGACATTTTTGAAAGTGTGATGACCTACTTAAGTGTTTTCACCTGGGTTTCAGCTCATAATGCTAAATTTCCATGTTCATTAGCTCTTGGAAAAGAAACATAAGTGCTCTACAAATAGTGGAACATTACAAAGGAAATACAAAGAGAAAAGATAAATATAATACTAAAAAAAACCCCAATATCAAATAAATAGAGATGTCAGCCTTTATCTCAGTACTTCTGGTTATCAAGAAAAGCAATGCTGTTATTTTTCATATGGTTGTTTCATTCCAGAATACCAGGAGGTAGGATCAGACCTAAATGTGAAACATATTTAAAGGTTCCTCATTTGACTGTGGAAACATCAATAAACTTGACCATCCAGCTTTCTCTGCTCTCTTTCCTTTTACTAGAGATAGACTGAGTCTCTTGAACAGCCAGTTAGCAGTAAACATCTGGGAATCTCTTCTGTTTTGGCAAGTGATCTCCATCTTGGATGCCAAGAGTATACTGTTCAAAGCCAGCAAAAGTAGTCCCTACTCAACTTGTTTCCTGAGTTTAAATGCATAGTGATAAAATGGACTCAATTTAACTTCAATCAAAGTTAGCTTACTATGGCACTCTTGATGTGAATATAGTTTTCCTTCCATTCTTTGGGGAACTCTTCTATCAAAATAAATTGTTTCTACATGCATTTGTATTCCATGAAAGTATCATAGAACTTTTATGTGCTAACATAACATACAATTAAGAAAACATTAAAATATATGTAATATACTTATTTTGCCCGAGGCCCAAAGTTTTGTTTAAGTGTTATGCAATATGTTATGTATTGTCTGATTCACAACTCTTTATGGTTATCTTCTGATCTTTACAGCATGGCTCTAAATATTCACAACAAGCAAGAGGAAGCACCATTCTCCAATCAGTGGAAGCAAGGCAGAGATAGATTGACACTGACATTCCAGAAAGATTCACTAGACTAATTTCCTTGCAGGAGACTTTCTGTTGATAAGGATCAGATGTCTCTCATGCTGTGTAGAAGAGTGCTTCACCCATCTCTCATCCTGCTCTAAGTATGCAAATCCGTGCTACTTAATGCAATCCCCTCTGAGATAGTGACATATGTGAGTTTGTTTGGGTCTGTTGGTTGGTTTTTCTGGTTTTGTTTTGTTCTGGGGATTTTTTTATTTGGGTTTTTTTTTTCCCATTAATGGTACAGTTTAAGTTCTTCAGTGGTGTTATTTTCCTGTGGTCTAGTCATGGAAAGTCTAGAGGCACTTCTTTTCCTTTCATAGGCCCACACCACATTCCTCCACAGATCAGCCTCACAGAAGGAAAAGGGAGACCATAAAGGTAGGATTATCATAAATCAGAAAGAAAAACAGGACTTAGAACTAGGGGGGGGGGAAGAGAGAGACAGGCACAGCTAAATAAAGAACCATTTATTTTTGAAGGGCAAGTGAAAAGCATTGCTGGGAATTGTTTAATTATTATTTTTAGAGAAGCATACAGCCAGCTTTTCCAAGACTGCCTGCCTGCAAATTATGTGTCTTCAAAGAGCTGCTTACCCTAGGCAAGCAGATCAGCTTGCAGACACTATTATTAGCACAGGTACTTCTGTCTGCACAAAAACCAGCACAGGTACTTCTATCTGCACAAAAACTTCTAGATTTTGTTCAGAAAAAAAATACATTGAGCTCTGAAAACAAACATATTATGGCTGCATACATATGCTTGCCTGCTTGCACAAAACATTTCTAAAAGGAAAGTGAAAATAGTGATATTCAATGTCCAAAAAGTACACAAAACAGGAAGAGGAATACTTATGACTGATCCTTAATAGCATAGTGGCTTAGATCAGCTACAAGATGAAGGACTGTTGGTCTTGAGCAATGCTCTGACAAATGAGAGCCTTTATAAAATTTAAAGTCTTATTTGGCTGAAGGTATTTTTACCCAAAACTGATCGATTCGGGTTTCGGACTATTCCTATATTCCTTACTGTTGCAAAACTCTTACACAATGTGTTATTCCCAGTATGTGCTTTCTGGAGTGTCATTGTCCAAATTCTGTCATACTGGCAGATGATGATTTAGCCTAAATTATTCAAACTCTCATCACCTTTCAGTTGAATATGAAACATTAAGTGCCTAGGAAACACTAATATTACCAGAATGTCCTTTAATTAATACTGTCTACTGTAATGAGTCAAACCTGCATCCTATTCTCTACAATAAAGATAACAACTCATCAAGTTTGGAAGAGTTCAATAACTCCAAACCAATATATTAGCATTATCAACTAAAACTCCATCCTTCCTTTAATAAATTCCTGCTCTCGAGGCAATGGCACTTGCTAGGAAAAGCCTAATGACTATCTATGAAGGGGCAGGCATTTTCAGGGCTGATCCTACAGCATACAATGCAGTTTCCAAGAATGAATTAATTTCTTCAACATTTTTTTTTTTTTTTGCTTCTACCATAAAAGCAACATGATTCCATTACTGAAATGAACCCAGGACACAACACTTCTTGCATATCTGCCACTGGGGAGGAGATGTGAGAATGAACATGTGGCAGATGTTACTTATATTGCTTAATGTATTATTGGAAGGTGTTCAAATATTGAGGTGATAAAACATCATATGAAATACAGTAGTACAGAACACATGCAGCAACAAAACCTAGGAAAGTGCAATTGTGCTGTCAGTTTTCTGGGTTTTCTTTCCCTTTTCTCACAGCAAAGTTTTCCCCAGTTTAATTGACTCATTCTCCCTATAAACCTTAGAAGAAATAACGTGTTATCATGAAGACTTTTTCCCTTTTTCTGACCTTATCTAAACATAAAACTTTGGATGCCTTGCCTTTTTTTTTAATTTCTTTTTTTCCCGGGGGCTCATGTGGAAATTTGTTCCCTTAATGTGGTGTTTAATGGAGCTGTTTTACTGCTTCCTTTAATATGTTTATGGTTTGTTCTGATATGTAGATAGATTAATAGAACTGAGGGCCCAAGCTGGCCTCCAGGTCACCTATCTATTCTAACTTCCTGCATATCATGAGCTTCGAAGGTTATGTCTACATATTACAAAGCAGCATGATGAAGAGATGCCTGAGCTAACTCTAGAATCATAAATATTTTTGTCACATCATTATGGCATTCCTCCTGGGATGATTAGCGCAGTTGGAACACTATATAACATAGCTATACCACTGCTGGATAGAAGCTAATATTTCTGCTTGAGACCCCAAGGACACCCTAACTCAACATATTTCAACATGAAGCTGCCTGACTTATGTTGGCATTCCCTCAATTTCACTTAGTTTCTGATCTAAGACAAACTAATGATAATGCTGGATATATATGTGCTTTTTAAAATTAATCCTTGCACATAATTCATAATTTTTTTGTTTTGTAATATAACAGTAGATAAAAGTGAAAAACTAAGATAAGAAAGCCTATTTGAAACATTCAGCTAGGAAAGTCCTGACATATATGAAGACAAGGTGATAAGCAAAATGTGAAATTATTCCCATTGTTTTTGAAACTAACATAGCAGTAAGCAGAGGCCTCCAAAAGGACTAGAGACATGCAAAATTGTAAACTGTACAAAAGTAGTAGATGACTCTCTACTCCTTCAGGATCTTGTTCTTCATTTGCTTGTTGAAAATAAATTGCAGAATGCTTCCATGGCAGAAGTTAACCTTAAAGTTGTTTGGGATGTCTCCATAGGAAACATCCCAAACTAGGGATCCCAGGAGATCCCTAATGTAACCATTACATCATATATTCACAAATAATGAATCTCAGTGATTCTACTCCTGAACAACTTGAACAAAAGCTGGCAGCAATGCGACATCTCTTTCATTACAGTTCCTATAGATTTTTATTCATACGCCTGGTATGTATTCAAACAAGTTCATTTTGAGGTTAAGGTACTTCCAATACATCAAATTAACAGCAAGGAAACAAGATAATACCCAGGCTTATTCTGCATTACAGAGCCAGCTGTACAAGAATCATCACAAACAAGATAGCCACTGTTGTGGTGGGGAACAAAGATAGCACACTGTATAAATTGTATGAAACAATATATAATTTTAAAGCTTTGTTTCATTGTTTTTCTGAATAAACTACTTCTTCTTAGTTCTTCTCACTGCCTTAGATAATTTAGTCTCTAGTGCAGTGGCTCTTTCTGGCTACTTCATAACTTTAGGGTGAATATTAGTGGGCTAAAAGCATATGGTTCATGTTTCAATGGAAACAGTTGTTTTTCTATATACAGCCTAACAGATGAATGTTGGCTTCTATTGTGCAGATGCAGAAATGTACTTTTGTTTTGATTGTGACCTATGCTTCCCCTATCATCCTCTTGAGTTCACAATCATCTATAACTTTCACACTAAACAGCAGCGATATGGACATAAGAAGTTGATCCACTTTTCATCAGATTCCACTTAAAGCAATATCCATCTTCCCATTGGTAGTTATACTATGCAGAGTAATATATGGGATTTATGAGACACCAAACAGTTACAAATTCATGTGAAAGAATCCACAAGTGAATCATGAGTACAATTTGGGGTAACTGCAGTTTGAGACTGGTTTTAAATGCAGCAGTTTCTCTGGCTCTGTATTCATAAAAAATGTATGTGATTATTAAATGGAAATAATTTTTTTTTTAGGAAATAACTAACATCTCCGTGAATGGGGAATAAGAACAAAACATGAAAGTGTGGAACTGATTACTTTGTTCTTCAGTGGCTTCTGTTGCCTCTAATGTGCCATGTGCCTTCTGACTTCCAGTAATTGTGTCCCTTTTCTGCCAGCTGAAATCATATGCCACATGCCTGTTCTCCCTCTAATCAACCACTACAGAATCATAGAACCAGTAAGGTTGCAAAAGACCAGTAAGATCATCAAGTCCAGGGATTAATCTAACACTGTTAGGGCCACCACAAACCATCACCCTAAGTGCCATATCTACAGCTACTTCCAGGGACAGCTTGACTTCGAGTCCTGGGTGCAGCTTTGGGCACAATACCAACACAGAATGGAGTGGGACAATCACCTCCCTCCAGGTAAAAGGGCATGACCCAGACAGTGTGAATGTTTTTGTCTTCTCCAGGGAACAGAAGCTGGTCTCTGTCATCTTCTCCTTGGGAGAGTCCTTGGCCTCTGTCATCTTCCCACTCTTTCTCCCTCTTAGCCAAGGTCCTCACCTCGATCTCTGGAGCTCCCACCCCTGCCCACTGTGTGCATGGGTTTCTAAATGGCTTGGCAAGGGGCTGGGGGCAGCAGGGGCTGTGTGAGGTAGCTGCTTGGCTCTCTGCCCCTGCTGCTGCTGCCTGCTCTCCTGCCGGCACGAGAAGCTGCTGCTTTTGCTGCCTCTTCTGCCCCTGCAGTGAGACTCACAAGGTGATCCTATTCCTGCGGAACTGCCCGCAGCTTCTGGTGGTCCACTCATGGGCAGGAGGAGGAAGATGGAGACAGCATCGGATGGAGACAGCTGCTGTGGCACAGCAACCCTCTCCATGTTGGCAAGCCCAGCCCTGGTCCCCAGGCAGTTCCATGCAGCCCCGTCCTTCGCCTTGCACTTCCTCTGCAGGCTCAGCAGCCACTTGCTGGGCTGGAAGTTGGTGAACTTTTTCATGGGCATCTCCAGCATCCTCTGCCACTGAGGCACCAAGGGGAGATGCTACCTCCTGAGGAAGGTGCTCTCCTGGGAGTGGGCATCCCCACCCAGGCTCCCAAATATCCCCTTGGTCAGGGCCAGATCCCATGTCACAATGGCCTGTATCAATGAAAAACTGAACCCTTGTGCAAGCCCTGTGCAAGCTACAGGCAAGTACAATGCTACAGACAGCTGTAACCTTTGCTGTTCATTTAGATTCAGTGTTTCTGCCCTAAACTAGTGTTTAGACTCAGTGTTTCTGCCCCTCTAGTACTCTGTTGACACTATGGTGCTATACTCTCATTTTCCAAGCCATCAAGACCTAGCCCATCTTCTGGAATAAAATCTGAATATGAATCAGTCTGCTTTCCTTCTTCTCTCCATAACAGAATTTCCTTGACTGGAAAATTGGTTGGGTTTGATCATCAAAAGAGGCAAAACACAAAACACAATATCCACAATCTACTGTGTGGATATTCAAAGTGCTCTGGTCTGTGTGTGATTTTGAGTCCCAAGTTTGAACATAGACCAATATAGTCCTCTGGATACACTTGTACACAAAGAAAAGATGGTTTCTGTTGCAAAGATATAATGGTGTTTTATATTTGTTGGATTTGGTCCTAAGTGTTTACTTCCAGCATGTGGTTTTAGGTTGTTCTTAAGTTTTTTTGGTATGTTTTTGGTTTGTGTGGGGATTTTTTGGTTGATTGGTTGGGGGGGGTTTGGCTGTGTTTATGTGTTTGTTTGTGGGTTTTAATTGTACTTTTTTGGGGTTGGAGGTTTTTTTTGTTTGGTTTGATTATTTTTTTTTACTCTTAGCTGTATAGAATTGGGCTTCTAGTTAACAGTTAATATTCTTAGTCTGGAACCTCTTCACTCTAATAATTTTCTATAGACATTTAGTCTGTCAATAGAAAACCTCAGATTCTGCAGGACAGTATGAAGAATGCAGTGAAAATAAAAAGGCTTATTTCAAACAGTGAGAGGGAAGTCAAGGCAGCAGATAGTTAGTGCCTCAGTCCATCTGCCATTTGAAAAAAGAAAATGTCTGTTTCTTGTCAGGAATAGGAATGTCTGTTTCTTGTCTTGCAATAGGAAACAAAGCAGGATGTAAGAGCTACTGCAGTATGGAGGAAACAGGCACACCAAATATCATTCATTCACAAGTCCATTGTTTGATCCATGCTTCTTTATCCTTTACATTTTCACATACTCATGTCATTTAGTTTTTATCTACATGGACATGACATCCAGCTCTTGAACTCACAGTCAGTTTTCCAGGACTTCTAATTTACTTCTAATTTCCAGAACTTCTGAACATTTAGCTAATTATCCTCTAAGCCTATTCACACAACTAGTAACACTTACAATGCTGTTAATAACTTCAATTTATATGTTTAGTTATTCAATGTTATCTCCATAAAGTAACAGAATAATAATCTTCAATAAATAAAATATTCCATAGCTTTCAGAAGTGCTATTTCTGAAGACTTCTTGTCTAAATTTTCATTTAACAACTCTGATGTTCCTAGTTCTTGCCCCATGCATTAATATCTTTTAAGTGTAGTCTCAGAGACTTGGGTGCCTCGGCAGGAGCATTTCTGTGCTTTCTTTGGTTCATAGTGGTCATGGGCTAGTGTAATAAGATGTTGCTTGCTATAAGAGCTATTATAATACTTGGAGAGAAGGTTTTTGAAATAGATATAAAGTTTGCATTCTGTAAGTTCTTCTTTGGCTAGGAAGATGAGGGGAAAATAATCATTAAGAGATGTAAAGCTAATAAAAAAACAGACCAAAAGGTGTCAGCATTTTCTTGAAGAATGAAGTTGGGAGTTTGGGTCTTTTTAGTAGTTTGTGAGGAAAGCAAGGCAAAAATGTCTGTGCTATAAGTTTGTTTACATAAAATTCACTATCAGTAGTACTTTTCTTGTAACTATTATGTGAGACTTTCTTGCTTAGAATTTGAATTCAGATGGATTTTTATACCTTTGATTTATACCTATTTATTTCAAAGTATAGGAGTGATGCAGGGATGAAGATACACAGAGTGCATAGCCAGTACTCTGTATTATAACTACGTATTTCACAGAAGCAGGGTTATGCCATTGAAGAAATTATGTACTATAGTAAAACAATAAAAAAAAATCACATATCCATTTTTTCCTTACAGTACACTGAAAGGAAATCTACATTTCTTTTTTGTTTTTCCTCTGTGTAATCTATCTCATAGTACTCATTCAGGAATTGAGGCTTGCAACACAAGATGCAAATTGTTACCTTCACTCCCATGACAGAGTTAACCTACTGCTAAGTTATGTACCTATGAACGAACAAAGCCCAAGAACTCGCTTGTCTTCACTTTTCAGCAATAAGTCCATTTAGCAGTACTGCTTCTTACCTTGCTTCCTTGACTCCTTTAGAAAAAGAACCTCCTCAGATACAGGCCTCCAAACACTGACCTGTGAGACAGAGTCAGCAGACAGCCCCATGTCATTCAGCTTATTTAGGTAATCATTCATTATTATAACAAACACTTGTACAGCTGAATCAAAGTTACATTTGCTTTCTCAAGAAGATACTCAGGTTTAGTTTGTGGGCTTATCCAAATATTGTTAATAGGAAATGTTCTGGGCTTAAAAATCCTCTCCGTGGCCAGAAGGGTGCATTGTCTGCACAAAATGAGTTACTGCCAAACTTGAGACTATGAAGACACACACCATGTACCATGGGTGGAGTCTAGCTAAGTATTTCAGTGTTGAAATTATGGTGTAAGAAAGGCATCTTTTGACTGCCTACTGTAACAGTGCATGCTCTCATGTGGAAAGCATTTTTACACCCTATTCATCAAACAGAAAAGCCTCCACTGACACTGTAAACAAAAAGATTTTAAGAACGTAACACAAGAAATCTGACTGTAAAAGTTTATGGTACTGCTGAAACTCCTGTTGATGTCATGTTGGAAACCAGTTGACTTCCTCAGTATCTGGTGCTACTACACTTGATCAGGTCAGTGGTGACTGCATACCAATACACGAGGAATGGGAAGGCTACTTCCATCTTGTTTTAGGAAGGAAAGTTAAGAAGCTTTAGGACACTAGATCAAAGAATAAAAACTGCAGAACTGAAAAAAACCCCAACTGACTTCAGGCAATGTCCAGCAGCTAACTCTGCTGAAAGGACATGAAGAACATAGAAGCATTTCATGTAGAAAGCTTGTAACTTCAAAGATAAGACATGAGAAATTTCATGACACAGTGTCTGAAGAACAATTTCCTTGTGAATGCTGACAAAAATGATAATTATTTGTTTATATGTTGTTGGAGGCATGAATAAATTCATATTCCATAACTACATCAACTAAAAGATTTTGTAGAAATCAAAGAAGCAATACACAGGATTGCTTCAAAGACAAACTGAACGAGGATCCAATGCAATTTTCAGTCCAGTTATTATTTTTGTTTAATTTGTATGTTAGATCCAAATGATATCCAGTGCAAGGTTGCTGTCAATTTTTCTTCAAAATTACTTCTCAGGATTTTAGCACAGCTGTTCAAACTACAGTTCCTTCTCATAAATCAAATTTAAAAAGGAAATTAATCTAGAAATACTGAAACTTTACCATATGCTATGGTTATTTTGACATAATTTCATTGGCCACTGCAGAGATCCATTTTTCAAAGATTCATGAACACATCAAGAATATCCACAGTTCAGAAAATAGCCAACTATTATTGTGGGAAATTACATGGTTTGTTGATTGCCACAATAACATTCAGTTGAACTGTTGGTTAAAATGGTTTCCAGAAGTACAATTCCTACTTAAGTCTTTCTGCAGGCAAAAATACAGTCCTACAAAAATAAAATCTTTTTTCATCACTCAACCTAAAAAAGATGTTTTGTCTTGTGGTCATACAACTAGCTTTGGTAAGACTTGCCCAGCTGTTTATAAGATAGCTTCTTCTGTGCAAGCTGGCATAAGTCTGTGTTGTCTACTCGGTAGTAAGAATATCTGAGCCATATCTGAGGTATTAAACCATGGAAGAAAATATCTTATGTAAATGAGAAGGCATATAAGTGGTATTTAGCAGCCCTTTCATTGTTTAAATTTTATTAAATCTGCTGTAATGACATTGCTACAGAGTGGAGGCTAAATCCATGTTTTGCTGGTTTGGCACAAAAAAGTAGTGTCTGGACAATATTAGGCAGAGTACTAAGAAGGCAAGCTGAGGAGAGGATTCATCACTCAGACCTGCATAGCTTTGGGGCATAAAGATATCTGTATTTCATAGAGTTCATGGCAAAATGTATCCTGGCTCTGCCAAGGCTTACTTCATGTTTATGAATCATAGCTGTGGTCTAGTTAAGGTTAGAATATTGGCATGATGGGTCATCAGCTGGTTGTGGAAGAGAAGTTGGTACAGCTTAATTCCTCATGCATTAGCACTGACCTATAAGAATGTCATTCTGGCTCCTTCTTCTCCTTGTGTATGCCTAAGCCAAACACATTAAAGAGGCAACTTTTATAAGTTAGAAAAATTGCACATCCCCATGAAGGCTAAGATTTGAAACTATTGTTTGCAGTAAATCCACCATGAAACAAAGTAGTTAATACATTTCTGCCTATGCCTCTTTTTCTTAAATCTTCCAACAGAAAGCAAACTTCTTTTCCATCAGAAGCACCACAAACGTATATGAAATTACCTTCTCCATGTCTAGGCAGCGGATAATTTTTACAGATGCTGCATCAGCTCTTTAACATGTGAAAGAGTAAAAGATACTCAGATTTTAAACATTTGAATATAACTTAGGTTAAATTAAGCAGCAGATCGTATATCCCTCATGACCAATCTAGAATTTCTAATTATTTTCGAATTACATTTATCATTACCTTCTGGAATGTGAAATGGAATTAAGTGGAGTAGGCCAGCAGTCAAACTTTTTCTTGAGAAAACCCAATTCCTTGTCATCCAACCCAAGCATTAAAGAGAGTAATTGAATGCACTTTTTAAAATATTTCAATACCCTTCTCTTTAGATTTACGTTATTTTTCATCACTTTGTTTGTGAAACCGAGTCTCCTAGAACCTTGTTTTCCGCTCATCTTTCTATAAGGCTCTGTATGTTTCCAGAGTAATGCATATATCTGGTATAAACAGATGTAGCTATAACTTCCTGCAAACAGGATTGTAGAGTGCACCTTCTTACAGAAAGGCAGTTTTCACTTAGAGAAGTGTCCAATTACTACAGGCAGATTCTTCAATGAAGCACAGAACACTCAGAGACAATTCTTAAATTATTGCTTTTAAACTGTAAATTTATTATTAAATCTATACAGAAGGTCTTTGGTCATATAATTTCTGTATGTTGTACAAGCCAAAAAAAATAATCCAGTGTCAAGGAATTTAGCTCTTCATTAAACGTTCTGTATTGTTGAAGATGTAATGTTATTATGTTGCTGGAAAAAAAAGCCACGTGGATCATTTTTTATTTTAGTTTAATCCAAACTGATCTGGAACAAAAGAAAACAAACTAAAACAAAACAAAAAGCACAAACAAACAAACCAACCCCACTGCAATAAGACATTCTTAAGCCAAGCCATTCACAGGGCTTGGATTTATGTAGGTTTGAGAGCAGAAGTGAAATGCTGAGGCAACAAACACAAGTTTTCTTAGAATGCAATCTCTAAGAAACTTTGATTTATTTGACTTAGAGCATAAGGTACACAATTGCTCATTGTTTAGATTACAGGGAGAACATAGCTTCTTAATGTGTTGTAAACTTTGAGTGTAGGAAACAATTAAGACTAGGCAAGCATTGAGACCTGATTGAATAAAGGCTAGGAAGCAGAGAATAGAGTTTCTCTGCTGGTTCCCTGTTACTTTTAACTTCACCATAAGTGAAACAGTGTCAGAAGTATTTTTTAATACAAAGTCAAATGCAATTCTTATGCATACAGCTTCAGCAAAAGCAATCAACAAATATTTAGCAAACAGATTTCACATAACTTTTGATTTATATTTTATGTGTATATGCTTGTACACATGCATCTGCACAGACATTTGTACAGATTTAAGGGAAATGAGTTTCTGGGTCTAATCCAATCCTGGTACATATTCACAGAAATATTTTAGATCAGACATGGACTTAGCCCCCTAAATATATTAGATTTGAGATGTTAAAGTCCATTCTAAGTTTAAGAGACATTTCTTTGCTTGTTAGGACTACTGCATAAACCTAAGTAAGGACAGCACCTCCAAAAGAGGAACAGAAGATAACAATGTAAGATGAACACTGTTAGCTGAGTGATAAATGTTGGATACCAATAAAAAACATTGTCAACTTGCTATGAATCAGCCTGGGCAAAAGACAGTGGCAGAAGAATTTTAGGATGTAAAATTTTGACTGCTTTCCTCATTTTCTCAAATAATTTCACAAGTTGGTACAAAGAATCAAGACATCATATTCCAGTGATTCCAGAGCAATACTAGCTATAGTTTAGTTAATAATTCAAAAGTCATGCAAATTTGAATATGGTCTGTATTAGTAATATATATGCTGAACATCACAAAAGTCTTGCCTAAAAGAGGATTCTTAAGAAATATGGGGTAAATTAATTAAAGTTATTAATTTAATGCAAAGGTGCATTAAGATTTTGTTTCTTTTAGACTGTCACATTCATGGGCACAGTGGTTTCATTTCAGTTTAAGCTAATCCTACTCAAAATAAATAAAAGTATTTTTATTTTTGTAAGAGGTCATAACCAGAGGGCAAATCCATTCATATTTGTGCATCAGCTCTGGTTGATTCCTCCTCACTTCCCTGTTTTTCCTGTTTACATTAGACTGAGCTTAATTTTTGGCCCTTTAATCAGGTACATGCTTCAGGCATCTGATCACCATGTTGATTTCCAGACATACCTGTAACGTATGTAAGTCAGAAGAGTCCCAGAAAAAAAAAAAATTTAGCAAAGCTCACCATAGAGCTGTCCTCCAAAAGATCTTTTTTCCATTTCTTCAGCACTGGTATAAAATGTAGCTGTGTGAATAGTAAGAGAATACAAATCTTACACCCGCTTGAAATAACAGCAAAATAAGTAATTTTCAGCAATATGTTTTGCATTACATTGGACAGAAAAACAACATAAATCTCTATATAACATAAGTAGCATTGTAATGGTGCTATAATTTACGTTTGTTTTTCACAGTGCTTGATTTCATTCCTGCCAACCTTCATTTTTTCCTTGCTATGGTCCACAATCTGCTTTGGAAAGACCTTGCTAATTTTAATATCGGTTTAGCAACTATCACAGAGAGAGAAACGGTATCTAGAGGCAAAAGAGAGGTGCTAAGGGACAGCAACAAGGTCAGCCAGAAAAAACAAATGACAATAGATACAGACAGGACAGCTCAATGTCTTTTGGTTTTCCCCAAGAAAAGGCGAGAAAGCAAGTAATATAGTAATGGAGAGGGCAGAACATACTAATTTAGTTAACTCTGTATTTGAGAACTGCACCCATAGTTCAGGAATGTCAATCTCAGTCTGTCAAGAGAGTGAAGGATAAACAGCAATCCTACCAAAACCCAATCTAACTTAAAAGCATGAATATTTTGTTCAGGCCCTTTTTTTCTTGCAGTTTCTATTCCCCTTGCTCTAGGGTTTTCTGTTTCCATCCACCTTTATTAGTGCTTGGAGAGAGGAATGCAGAAGAATAGCAAAATAGATGTTCTCTGATAAATTATATGGTTTGGAGTTATAGTAGCAATGAATGAATTAAATGATTTAATATCTAAAGCAGACATTTAATTTGCAGTTTGGTCACACAAAAGTCACTTCCAGTCTAGGACACTGAAGATATGGTTCTTTTCTAGCACTCTGCAATATATACCTCATATCTATATTTGAATTACTGCTAGTGATTCTTTTAGTAACTGGAAATTAGCATTTCCCTACACATTTTTAGTTCCCTTCTGACAAGTAACTTTTCACCCTTTTTATAAATTTAATGTGCAGCTAAACTTAAACTGTTCTATTCTTATCTAAGGATGCAGCTTGATGTTACAACTAAACTGATTTAACCATAATCTGCTGTCAGAATAAGCAATCTTGCTTCCTCTTTTCTCCTGCCAGCTATTTATTCCGACCCCTTCACCCCCCATTTTACTAGAAAGATTTTCTTTCCCTTCCTTCTTTCCTTCCTTCCTTCTTCCTTCTTTCTTTCTTTCCTTCCCCCCTTTTTCTCTCTCTCTTCCTCTGTCTCTCCCTTTCTCTCCTCCTCTTTCCCTTCCTCCTCTTTTCCCTTTTTCTCCTTTCCTTCTTTTGCTCCTTCTTTCCTTCCTCTTTTGCTCTCTTTTTCTCTCTCCTTCTCAAACGATCCCAGCAGGGCTGAGGTGAGGGCCAGGGCCAGTTCCAGAGGAGAGATGTGGGTAGGCAGGAGGCAGAACGGGTGTCCTGACCTGCTCTTCCCTCCGGTGGAGCAGGAGGCAGAACGGGGCTGGATGCCGGCAGAGGAAGCACACAAGTTTAGTGCCGGAGCAATACATGCGGCAGGAACAGGTTTGCCTGGAAAAGTCCCTTCTCATCTATTGCAACATCAAAACAGCGATTTAAAACAAGCAATGGCTTAAACTGAATAATTGCTTTCCCGTTTTCCTCATAGCAGGCTTCATACTAGTCAATTAGAATAATCGCTGTTTATTTAACCATTTGGTCAGAATTCACATCGGGGTTGTGCTGTAAACAGACATGAAATCATTTCAAAAGAGCAAGGAGGTAACAGACTTACAGCTTTGAAAGAGCCAAAAGTGGCCTCACAGATCTTAGAATTTCCATGAAGCGAGTAAATTTACGTAAGAAAATACATGTGAGCTAACATGAATAAAGTAACATTCACGCAAAGTCAGGAGAGCCAAATGCTAAGCTTCATTTTCCTCAGTTTTAACTCCACATTTAAAACCTGCAGTTTTTACGGTAGACCATAAAAAACAAAATGATACATTAAGGTTTCCATTTAATAAGGAAACTAGGAATAGAAAATAACATGTGTACAGCTTAGCCAAGTAAACACTGTGAAAACAGTCTTAAATTTTAGTGTTTCCTGAGTCCGGATTGAGGATGTTTTAGACCCACATCTGGATCAAATGATGTGACTTGAGTTCTTCTCAGACATGAAACTGTGGCATAAGATACATTCTTATACTAGTATAACTCCACTGCAATGATTTGGGTTGGCTTAATTTCTTTTCAAATTTAGGGAAATTTAGTGCATTTAGATTGAAAAGAAACATAAGTTTTACAAGCAAAGTCATTAATTTTTAAACATTGTAACACATTGGAAAACAGGTGAGAAGGTTAAGAAAAAAGACCACATCCTGAGAAAAAGTATGCGTCTTGAGATAACCACATTTAAACAAGAGTGTGCAGTTAATTGCACTTGATAATGATCTGTCTTGAATGAAATTACACCAGAACTGCTACATTAGTTGTAAGTGAACTATTCCATATTTACACAATCACAAGTGTGATTAAACAACACCTTTGGTTACATTTAAAATACAAGAACATACTTTCCGAGAGTCTACTTTTTTGACAAAAATGTCTCTTCTGCCTTTGTGGTACTCATAGCAGAAAATTCCCACAGAGAACTCCAGTTCTCCCTTTATTTGTGTAAAATACCATTATTTTTTTTAGGGCTCAGCTGGAATCTCTGGAATGCGAACCTCTCATTTGGTTTAGAACTCTTAAATGAAAATGTCTACAAGTCAAATTAAAGAGAGGGCAATATAGATACACACACGCATATGTACAGTGGAGTAATTGGAGAGTACATTTGAGATCCATGAGAACACAAGAAAAACAAGATGCATCTGGTGTACTGTAAGTACACTGTCAAGCATCTCATGCAAGTAATGATCTTCAACAGCTGCAGAACCCCTGGAAAAGAGTCAGGTTTGGTTTTGAACTATGAGGCTATTCAGAGTAGGCCTGGTTATGGTGATGGCCTCAGACATGTTATCACACCCACCCTGGCACACTATACTTTCCTCAGAGAGTTGGACTGAAGTGGTTTAGAAAAAAATTTCTTTCAGCTTCCTAATCCCTCTCCACCTGGAATTCAGATGCCCTTCATGGTAGAGAATTATTTGTTCTCAAGCCTGTGAAGGCTCATCCCTTGGGCACATGCCTTGATGGCTGGTGTGCAGAAGATGGGTCTGGGAGGAAGTGGTTGAGGATTCTGGGACTGAGACTGCACAAGGAAGCCCAGAGGTTTCTCCACAGTTGCACATGGGGCATCTGCCTGAAGTACCTAAATTTCTCTGCAGCTTCCCGCCTCCATTAAAAAAAAAAAAAAACAAAAACCAAAAAAACCCCAAAAAACCCAACCAACCAACCAACCAAAAAAAAAACCCCAAAAACAAACAGAAAAGCCAAACAACAAAAAAAAACCCACCCACCAACCCAAAACCAAACCAAACCAAAAAATAACTGCCAACTTCACTATGATGATTTCAAACCAATCATTTAGGTTAACAGGGCAATACTCAAGTAACTTCTGAGCTTTCACTTGCTGCCACTAAATAACAGTTTTAGCTGTAATGAAAAACAATGAGTAAGCTAGTGTATAGTAACACAGGAGTTACATAAACTATGACGGAGAAGGAAAACACAGCTTCTGGTAGCCAAAACAAGCAATGGAGTAAAACCATATTACAGAATTTTAGATTGTATGTTGGTAAACTCATTCTCAGAGTACAGATACTAAAAGAACATCTTTCCTGGAGACTCCAACACCAGATTGCAAGAGCAGATACGACATACCCCTTTAGGAAGGACACACATCCTAGCTGGGGTAGTGGGCCAAGGTCTCTCAGCTTCTGCCAGCACTGTTCTGTCTGGCAGGAGGAGACCCCCTACAAAGAGCCTCTAGCAGACCTATTCCTATCTGGTCTTGTTTGTCAGGTTATCAATAGTATTAAAAATTCTATTTTTATGGTGCCTTTTCCCATTATTTTTAATGTGTACTTGCAATGTGCTCTGCAGTGTTACCAGAGCACAGATCAGCGTCAAATAGAGATGCCCAACTCCATTCTTTCAACTAGTATGAGTAGTTGTCTAGCTTCTCAGCTTGGCCTGATACATCTTGCTTCTCCAGTGTGTCAAATCTATCCAGAACAGACATAATCAAAGAATCTTTATTACCCTTTGAAAACTGATTTGGAACCATAATCACCTACTTACAGCTTTCTGATGAGGTTGCAACTAATGAGGTTGCATTCCTTGTAATTGTTTCTGAGAAGTCTTGAAAAGTTAAAACTGGCTTGTTCAGCAAAACAGCAAGTGGAAGGCAGAAGGAAAGGGAGTATTTTAAATAGAAAATTGTTTCAGGGCTTCCTAGTGCCAGTGTTTTGAAAGCATATTCTGTATTAGTCTCTCTCTCCAATAAAAATTGGCAATAGTCCAAAACTACAATCTTTTGTTTTTGAAAAGTATGCCTTTGTTAGACGATTTTATATAACAAAAAGTTCAAACAGTTATTAATAAAGAAGTGTCTCTTTTTTTTCCTCACAGACACAGGGGATTCTTAAGGCCCCAGTTTCACAGTATTCTATCAGTGGATTTTTTCATCTATCCCAGGAACAAACATAACCATGGAAACAGGAAAACATTACAAGAACAGGGTTTTGCAGAGAAACTGTCAATTGTAATGACCAATTTTTAGTGAGCTCCAGATAAGAAATAACATACACAACATAACTACAATACCAAACAAGAAATATGTTAAATCATGAAATTAAAATTGTGTTTCCTGAAGTAAATTGATCTGTGCTGCAGAGAGAGACATTGATTGGCTTGGAGTTGGTCCATATACATAAGGTTTAGCACTAAGGGTGGAAGAAGTGTTAAATTGTTTCAGCCAGAGTGTCAGACTAAGGCTTTGAATTTCAGGAGTCAACAAGAGTGCAGCGTCTAGAGCATCACCAAGTACTTTTTCTAGGGTCAGTCCAACAAATCCTCACTGGAATTGTCACAGGTATGCTTCACAATTATAAAAAGATGGGTTAGTAACAGCCCATTAATGTGACTGGGAGGGAAAGTGTCTTTCATTATCAAGCTTTTTACCTTTCTTGGACGTCCATGATATTCAAGGAGGATTTCTCAACTTTATTTCAGTCACTCTGCTACAATAGCCCAGAAAATTCAGACATGAAGCAGTGTCAGGCAGGGTGTGCCAATATGGAAAATTTCCACTCCTGTAATCACAAAGAAGCTGGGATCAGATACTCAAACAGGTTTATAATCTTAGGCATTTAGTATTTGAGTTTATATAGCAAAGGGTTGGTAACTCCACTAAAAGTACAATTTATTAATTGGAGGATTTGTCCACTCCCTTTTATTTGAACAAAAAAGTGATAAAACTCCTTTGGTTGAGATGTTAACATGGGACATTTCAATGCATTTAAAGGAATAAATATGTGAAAGCAAAGAATTAGGGCAGTTCTCAGTTTGGATCCCAATAAAAATACAGCTTTTGTCAGTGACCAAGATGTATATTGTAAAATAATGCAACAGGTTTTCCTGGACATGTTGTGAATATCTGTAACATAACTGCCTCTGTCATAATTCCTTCTCAAATTGTTACTTGGACCTGAAAAAAAAAAAAAAAGAAAGGTTTTGTCTTTAAAGCTCCTGCCATATCAAGTTCCCTTAGAGTCATATCATAATCCATTTTTACAACAGAAATCCCTAGGGAAAGCAAGAGGAAATTTCAAAAGCTCTTTATTTCAACAGAGTTGGCTTATCATAAGCAATTGTATCAAGTACAATTATTTGAATTATCTTAAGGTCAGAATCTTAGTAAACAGGAAAAACTGACATAACAAAGTTTATATTAAAGTATCTTGTTTTCTGAATTATGTCCTATTGCCAAACCTGGCATATCGTGTAACTGCCGGATGACTATCCAAGAGAACTCGGTCATTAAACTGAACTTCCCTGCACTCACTTTTTCATTCATCTGTGATAAAGCCCTGAATCTGAATCTACCTACATAGACCTATCATCCATCCTACATAGGAATGCCTGTCAAGGAACAGATTAATACTTTTTAGTTCCTGCTTAATAGATTGTCCTAACATGTTTTAACTGTGAAGGCAAATACAACAGCCCAAATCAATATCAGATTCACCACTGGGTTCATCATTCCTGTTTGGTGACCCAGGGTGGCTGTCAGCAAAATAATCACTTATTTCTTTAAACTTTTAACAAAGTTGGAGCTTTCAGTCCATATTCTGACATGTTTAAATTACAAAGACACACATTGCTCTGTTGGCTGGCCTTGGGAGATGAGCAATATGCAGTTAAATCAGGAGTCCCTAAAGAGCAAAAGCAGGACCAACAACAAACAGGAAAGATATCTCCTAGTTTTTTTTTCAGAGTTGACTTTAACAAATTAATTTAAATGTGGTTGCAGGAATACACATTCATTTCTGGAAAAGCTCTTTCCTGTCATTTATGAGCTACAACCTCTCAGCAGCTGAACCCAGTCCATGGTGGATGAGCTGTATTTGCAGCGTTAGCTGTTCCTCAAAGAAGAATTCAGCACATTCTGACCCCCTCAGGAAGTGGAGAAAAGGACATCAGTGATACCTCCTCAGCTTTCTTTGAGCTACAGATCATTGTCAGTCATTAACTTCATTGGTCACCCTGCTGAAGAGTCTTTCTTCCACGAGCAACCATCAGGTGAGGAATTTCAGCCCTTCCCTTCTATTCTGCCTTGCCAAATCTGTAATCCACCAGTTTGGTGTGGTTGGAGCAGTGGCTGAAGTTATCTGCCCAGTCCCAAGGACCTCAAAAACCATCTACTCAAACTTGAGCAGATGCAAGTGGGAGTGCAGTGTTTTTCTTAACTGACTGAAAAGAGTGGCTCTACTGACACTACGTCATCCATGAGAAGGTTTTGAAAAACTGAAAATTAGTATGTAATGATGTTGGCAAATCCTTTGCATCTGGTCTGTTGTCTGATACATTTTGTATGTTTTCTGCATGCGTCTACAAGAACTGCATATAACAGGATTATAGGAAATTAATATATTTTAATCTCACAGTTCTATAATGTTATTTTTTAAAATGTAATTTTAAAAAAATACAATCATGTTCTTAAATATCTTACTGATTTCTGATACAAAATATATTGGTTTATGCATTTTAAAAAACCATATCATAAATTCTAAAAGTAACATGAGAATTATATATATATTATCAAACCTTTCATTTGGTAATTATTTATTTAGAAGGTGCTATATTACAGGTAGGTATTTATAGGGTGTTTTTCCAACTCCACTGAGAATTACTTATAATTAGAGAATTACTTATAATATGAACCTTGATGGAAAAGGATGCGCTAGATAGTACCTAATTTTTTAATCTTTGCTACACTTACACAGTGCCACAAAAAACATAGATGTTAAAATATGTTATTTATATATTAAAATCACATCTGATAAAATACAAATATATCAAAACATTAATTGATTATTTTCACTGTAATAAAGGGCAGAAGTGGTTTTCCAACTTTTCTGATCAAAAACCTGTCCAACTTTTTTAAAAAATTTTGAAAATATTTTGTGGATTGTTTTTCACCAAACTAGTTTGACAACTTCTTCGTTGTCAAACTAGTGATGGCAAATAAGTCTCTTGGCAAATATCATGGTAACTTTGTGAAAAATTATAATTGTATTATTCTAATGAATATTTTAATTATTGATATGAATTTAATTATGAAAATGCAGTTTTTAAGTCATTTCTGTGGCCTTTAAACCTGTACAAGACATATCGAGACATATCACCAGCAGTCTGAGTTTCACAATCACTTTGTTAAGTAGCTAATTACATCTTGCACAGCCAGATAATGCCGATTCAGGCCATAGCACTATTGCTTTTGAGCAGTAGCGTACCAAGGTTTAGAGCCAGACTTTCATACAAGCAACAGAATTATGATTCTTTCTTCCCTTCCTTGGGCCGTTACCCAAGGTCCCATGTTCAGTCCCTGTAGGGCTGAGCTTCTTGGCCTTGCCTGCTACTGATGAGTGGATGTTTCCCAGCTTCCAGATTCTTCTGTAAGGCAATAAGGCAGCAACTAAAGAACAGAACTTATTTTTACTTTTGGAAAAAAAAATTCCATTTAAGAGATAAGAATTTTTGAGGGTTTTTTATGACTTGGGATAAAAATTTGACTGTTCTTCAATCCAGATTTAATTTTAATTAGCCAAAAAATGAATAATGCTGGCTTATTTCAATAAAAAAAGTTGAGTAACACTTCAATTTTATTCCTACTGCAATCATTGTCATAGGCCTGACCAAACTCCTAGAATGTTATTTGATTTTGTGCTATGCTTGCTGTGCAAAAAATACAACCTTATGGTCTGCTGGTATTTGGAGAAAGTAACAAAGACCCATTTTTATTAAAATTAAACTAGAAGCCAAATCTGTGCACAACGAATGTGTGTGGGAAACTTGCTCTCCAGAAATTTTAGGCATGGTTAATAAAACAGACCTGCAACTTTTATTGTGTAAACACAAGGAAACTGAGGGAAAAAAAACGGACAAAGAGCTGCTAGTCCAGGATATGAAACCATAGAAAATGGTAGAAGTTACAAACAGCTACTATTGCTGAAGCACAGGATACAGAGGAACAGAGAAACATAAGGATAAAGGTGCCAAATTGAACACTAGTGTGACAGACACTGTAAATAAGAACTAATATAAATAAAAGTAAATTGAATTGAGTCAAAAAATCAGCTTCTGATAAAGAATAATGGTGCAAGTTTCTTGGATTAATGTTGGAAATCTCTGTGAAATCCTTAAATTAGATTTGGTTATAAACAAAGATCTTGGTACTTTTATTTGAGACAAAACCAACTGCAAATGCACATCATTATGGCAGACTATAACACTGGATGTCCAACCTACAAATAACAGGGCTGGGCTAGCTAGCCCTAGATGGGAGAGCTCTCAGTTGACAATCATCTGAACCCATAAGAGGTGAGGGTGTCTTCGACATTGTTTAAGAAAGTAGTTAAAGCAGTCTAAAACATTTGGCGGTAAAAAAAAAAGAATATGTAATCATAGAATCATGGAACTATCAAGGTTGTAGAAGTCTTCTAAAATCACCGTGTCCAACTGTTAACCCAGAACCACCATGTTCACCACTAGACCATATTCCCAAGTGCCATATCCACATGCCTCTAGAACATTTCTAGGGATTGTGGTTCCACCATTTCCTGGGTAGCCTGCTCCAATGCCTAACTACACTTTTCACTGAAGAAATTTTTCCTAATATCCAATCTAAACTTCTCCTGTCACAACTCAAGGCCGTTTCCTCTCATCCTCTCACTTGTTACATGGGAGAAGAGCTACTTCACTTTAGGCGGACGGACAAACAAAAGCTGATCTGCAATGCAGGCTCTCAATTTCAGATGGGCAAACTAAGAAATTCACTGAATTATGACGTATTTTGGTTTTGTGATAGAGAGTGGTCCCAGTCCCTTATTTCCTTCTTCACAGTCACCAAGTGGCTTTGGAATGAATTTAGTTCCCATTTTGGGGACACTTAGTGGAATTCGTTGAGTGACAAATATTTTTAACAATAAGAGCTGCTAAGAGTTAAGAAAACCTAGTTCTGAATGCTTTCCAGTGTCACTTGACAACGTCTATGTAGTTGTGTTCATATTTTGATGTCTATGTTGTACTTACAAAGTTGGGATAAATATTTAAATTTTTGTGAATACTTTAGGTTAGATGAGATGTACTTACAAAATTTACTTGTAAATCTACAAATATTTAATCTTTAAATGGCAATGAGAATTTGAAGGCACAGTTTTGATTACTGTTGAATGATAGAATGAAATTCAATTTGAAGGCTTCTAGTTCTAGATCAAAGATCACGCAGCCATAAGTCACTAAGTGTGCTTGCATTTTAAAATCACCCAGTACTTCAGGTGCATTCCAAAAATATTGCTTAATTAACTTGCCAACTTGTTTGGATTTATGCCAAATAATTCTGACTTTCCACAACCAGTATACCTTCTGGCTCTGTGCTTTGGCTGTCTGTGCCTGATTTATAACCTATCTATATTTCTAGGAACTGGAATGTAAAAGCCGATAGTATGGCAGAAAGACACATACACCATGATCAGAAGAAGATATAATGTAAGCCAGTATAAATAATCATAATAATAGTAATACTATAACTATAAATATAAACCAAAACAAAACAACAAACAAAAAAACCTCAAAACCAAACCAACAAAGCTCTGGGAAAAATATTTACGTATATAATTATCAACTCTTAAGATCGTACAGTCAAGTCTCACTTTTTCATTTTATCTAATTCACAAACCTTTGCTGTCTATTAAGAATACAGAGGTACCCCAGCAGGTGTTTTGATTCTCATTAGCTCTTTGCAGCTCTCCACTGCCAAGAAACACAAGAAGGGATCAGACGCATACCTTACAGAATATCCAGACAAATTCATGACATTGGATAACAACACTGGTGTAGTTATTAGTTTCCAGTATTGCATTTGCAGTTTAATTGGAAAAGCAGTTCCGTGTTGTCCATCTCTGGAATGGTGACTGGCAATTAAAACAAAAAATTTTATAGGTCTGTAATTTTTGGAAAATGATTGAAATCAGAATTGACATAATGAAATCCCTGTTGGTATTTTAATTTAAACTCAGAGGTTGTGGTGGTTGGGGTTTTTTTGTCCGATTTAAAAGAACATCTGCCTCTTCAGGTAGTTCAAAGAACACTCATAGTAGAAAATAAAAACTTTTAAAAATTGTATGTTTAGTTTTCTACTTTCTAATATTTCAGTTTGTGCTGTTTCTGGAACCCAGGGAGATTAATCGATAGTGTCAAATTTTCTCTCTCTGGAAACCAGAGAGAATACACTGTACCAGCTGTTATTAAGAACCAGTTGCAGAAGAAGAGCAAATGCCCAGTTTGTCACTGGAGCAGAAGATTTCAGTAATTTATTTAATCTAACAGGAATGATCAAGGTATGCTCCAGTAAGAGCTGCTTATGAGTACCACAAGTTGTCCATTCTAGTATTCTTCACAGAAGTTAGTACTGACATCCATCTGATGATTTAATGTGGAGAAGTCCTCTTACCATCAGATCAAATGGCTTCACAAATATCTCAGTGGCAATCATACACATATAAACACTTTTAGTCTCTAAGCTCATCCTCATTATCTCTGTCATATAGAGTAAAATGGTTTTAAGCCTTGACCTTTTTCTTCAAATTGTACTTCAAACTTCCTGAACTACGTAAAAGCTTCTGCTTTACGTCAAAGAATAAGCCAAGACCTAAACTCTCTTCCAAAATCAAGTAGTCTTCGATAAAGCAGGTGCAAGGACAGTAAAGAAAAATAGCTGCTATAACAAGTTAATATTATGTCATTTCCATCAAATATCTCTTCAGTAGATGCCAACAAATCCCTATCTCTTGTGTCCTGCTTGAATTTTGTGGTGCCTATTATAAGAAATTTTGTTAGGAAGACAATTCAGAAGTGAGATTAGATTTTTTTTTACTGCTTCTGAAGGTATTCAAAAAGGGAACTGGAAAACTTGAACTATAAAAGTTGAACTAGCTACTGCTTAGAACTGTTCTGTTCTGCTTATCATCCATGACAGCAGCAAACAAATTTCTCTCTACACTAATTCTGATGATGAGTTCTCCTATGATTATGAAATCCAAGGAATGTTTTCTCTACACAACTGTCAAGCTTAATTTAGTGTGTCTCACTCTTAAAAAAGGCTCTCTTTTCTTCAATTCTCTGGACATTCATTGTTGAAATTAGTACATTTCAAATGTACTTACACCCCTGTAAATCATCTTCTGCCATTTTTTGTTGTTGTTAGGAACATCATGAGCTTATAAATCAGTGGACTTTTCACATTTTTAGTATTATCTTTAGAAAATCTTAATAACCCTTAAACTGACTCCCACAAGAGTGTTTACGACACTTAAATGTGTTATGGTATAGTCTGCCTCCACATTTTTAGATCTCATGGCCAACCACTTCAAATGTACATTAGAAAAATCCCTGATGCATTTGTTCTTAGTAAGACTTCAGTGTCTGGTACCTCCTGCCATCAGAGAATTTCCATGGTCTTTGAGGCAAGTTAAGGATAAGTGAGAGTTTCTTAATGTGGCTGTGTGACAGCACACTGGAGATGTTACAACACTGCCTTGCAGGATTTAAGTTTTGTTCTCAGTTTGATGCCTTCTCTCTTCACAGTCTCATCCAGAGTCTTCTAAAACCCCTAAAGCCTTTGATAATCTGTGGTTTATTTCATCATGTGGGCTTGCATCTCATAAATGGTGCTTCTTAGGGAATGACTTCATTCAGTGCAGACAGCAAATGCCTAATAGTGATGTTAGCTAGCATTAACAGAAGCTGGTTGATAAGGGAGTTTTATCTCTTTTTAAATGAAGAGTAGAAACAAAGTTATCACAAGTCCTGTGGACCTTAGAGCTAGCAACACCACCTTTTTTTTTTTCAAGAGAGAGTTAGGATCACCTAGACCATTGTTATATGCAACCAATGGATTAGAAAAGGAGGACTCTAACAGTAAAATCTTGAGAAAGCATTGTTAGTAAAACAAGGAAGGTCTTCAGAGAGACAGAGGATTTAATAAAAATCCTAGGCTGAAAAAGCTTGCTGGAAAAGCTTGCTAGAAATGGAGACTAGTGAAGAGAAAGGGAAATTATTTCTCCATTTTGGAGAAGCAAGTGGATAAATTGAAGGCAATTCATAACATAAGAAAGGTAAAATAAAGAAAAAAGAGTTAAATCAAAATGAAAAATTGCCCTCCTTAAATATTTATGACTTCAATTGATGAGATTCTTATTCCTGATGGACGACTTGCAGACTAACGAATTTTTAATTGTTATGCAATTAAGAGTGATGGTCTTTTGCTAAATCTTGAGTTTCAGCCATAGTTTATGTAAGCTGTTCACATTACTCAACCTATAATGATGTACTTGGCTTCATTGTTTGTGGTCTGGTTCTCATTTGTCTGGCATTACATTCTAAGATTGCAATGACTCAGATTTCCTTTACTTTTACAACAAAAAGTACTAGCATGTATTGCATGAGGCACCTCAAATTTATTCACTTGTTTGTGGTCATTTTAGTGCAGGTTTCTCAAGCAGGTGTATCCAGACACATACCTCTGCATTCAAAGAATAAATAGGAACTCTCTGCTATAGTATCACTATACTTCTATGACTTCTTCACTACATAAAGACTGATTTATATTTGAAGGTTTTAATGTTACTTGAAATTTTTCATCGCAGGATGTTCCTGAGAATTGATTTAATCATAGTTCTTTATTTTTAATAGAGGTTGAGATCTATGTCTTTCTTCTTAGGCATATTTATTTTATTAAGGCATGGAGGTGAAAGCTATACTCAAACTATACTATGTAGGAAAAAACAAAAATTGCACATAATCTACTTGGCAGTATGTCCAGCAAAAATTGATTAACCTTTATTAAGATAAAGGACTGCTGAAGTTGAAGTCTTTTAACTGAAGCAGGAAGGTAGGAGTCATCCACTGCGGTGTTACAGTATCTTTTGCTTATAAAAAAAGAACTGCTCTACATTTTAATCAGCTTTAAGTCAATTAATTTTTTCCTTTAAGCAATAAAAAGGGCTATCCAAAAGTTCATACTGATAAAGTGAAATGGACTCCAGAATTTTAATAGACTTTGGGATTTAACTTGTATGTATATTCAGACAGCAGAAACAATGGTGTAAAGTTCAGCATATGCTAACCAAAGCATGTAATCAGTTTCCCTTGACAGTCTATACTTCAACTGTTTCTCCATGCACATGGATTCATTCTCATTGGGTCCAGCTAGAATTAGTAAAATTCAAATTATTATAGTTAAACCAAAGAGTCAAGTGTATGCTATTGTCATATCTTTACTTTTTCATCCCTATACACAACCAGAATACAGTGTGTCCGGGGGGGGGGGGGGGGGGAAAGCCTAAAGAAAGAAAGGATGAACTGTACGACAAAATTTTAAAAACTGAGATTTTTGAAGAACAGATCCGTTTTTCTGGTGGGCCTGGAAGTAAGATAGAATTTGAAGAGATCTGGAGTTTAATTCTTTCAACTCTAGATTCCTATGGATATTTCTTTGGGCCTATCACTCCAAAATAGTAGGTGTTAGGGAAGGGGGTGGAAGAGGACTTTGAAAAGCCCTAGCAGAGACAGATTTTTGTAGGCTGAGCTCAGAGGCACTGTATAATGGTTACAGAGCACTCTGGAATTAATTGACACTCTGAGAGGCAACCCAGTGAAGCCTGAGAAACCACATTTTGACAGGAGACATCTTCACACTTTCAAAGACTCAGTCACAGAATCATAGAATCATAGAATGGTTTGGGTTGGACCATCTAGTTCCAAACAACCTCCCATGGGCAGGGACACCTTCCACCAGACCAGTTTGCTCAAAGTCCCATATAACCTGGCCTTCAAACAGTTTCAGAGATAGGGCATCCACAGCTTCTGTGGACAACCTATTCCAGCACATCACCACACACACAGTGAAGAATTTCTTCCTAATATCCAATCTAAAACAACCCTCTTTCAGAAGCCATTCCTCATTGTCCTAACACTGCACACCCTTCTAAACAATCCCTTTCCAGCTCTCTTGTAGTCCCCTTTAAATACTGGAAGGTGCTTGTTGCAGTTTGGAGCTGGCTCCCTGTCAAGTCCCCAACACCACAGCAAAATGTTCCCCCCCAAAAACCAAGAGAAAAGAGAAAAAAAAAAAAAAAAAGAGAACGGAAATAAGAGAACTAAAGCAATATATAAATATATTTACACTTACATTACATTTATATACAATTACAAAAACTATATACACATAAGAAAGAAACCCCCAACACCCAAAACCAGGGAAAAAAACCCCAGATATAACCAACTATTAAAGAACTAACAAAGGAAATCTCAATACTTTCCTTGAGAGAACAGAAACACCTCAGTCCACTCCACAACCACAGCATCTCCCTCCGAACTCAAAAAGAAGGCAGCGGCCTTTCGACAAACCACAGGCCTCACACCCCCACGGCTGGAGGAGCCACAGGGAGCTGCTTTTCTCCAAGAACAATGGAAGAGAAGAAGAAAGACCCTCCTCTCTCCTTCTTATTTATACTCTTGCTTATGTCAAAAAACAGGATGGAATACTGCGAATGGTCAGTTCCCTAGTTCCAGCCTGGTTACAGGAAGGCCTAAAAAACCAAACCACTACAGTGCTCTAAGGTCTCCCCAGAGCCTTTTTTTTTCCAGGCTGAACAATCCCAACTCTCTCAGACTGTCTTCATAAGAGAGGTGCTTCAGTCCTCTGATTATCGTCATGGTCCTCCTCTGGAGTCACTCCAGCAGGCTCATGTCATTCTGAAGCTGAGAGTCCCAGAGATCAACACATTACTCCAAGTTGGGTCTTACAAGAGCAGAGCATAAGGGCAGAATTCCCTTGACCTGCTGGTCATGCTGCTTTGAATGCATCCCAGGATGCGTTTGGCTTTCGGGGTTATGGGTGCACACTGTTGGCTCATGTTGAGCTTCTCATCCACGAGTATCTGCAAGTCCTTCTCACCAGGGCTGCTCTCAATCCATTCTCCACCCAACCCATACCGGTGCTTGGGATTACCCTGATCCAGATGTAGGAGCTTTGTTGAGCTCCATGAGGTTTGCATGGGTCCAGCACTCCAGCCTGTCAAGATACCTTTGGACAGCATCCCTTCCCTCCAGGGTATTGACCACATCACACAGCTTGGGGTCCTCAGCAAATATGCGGGGGTACACTCGATCCCACTACCCATATCACTGACAAAGATGCTAGACAGCATCAGTTTCAGTACTGACCCCTGAGGGACACCACTCATCACCAGTCTCCACTTGGACATTGAGCTGCTGACCACAATTCTTTGAGTACAACCATCCATCCATTTCCTTATCCATAAAGTAGGTTTTGGATATAATTTGCACATAATTAAGATAGAGTATTCAATCATCTCTATTGTGTTCAGCTATATTATCTAAATTAAAAGAAGTAAGGAAAATAACAATAATAACAACAAAAAAAAACCCAAAGAGATGACCTTGAAACCCCAAACTACAGACTGCAGCAACTGGATGCAAAGACCCACAGTTTTGTGGTCAGGGTCTGTAACACTCATCCTGCAGAAAACTAAAGGAACAACCTACATAAAATATTCACCATGAGGTTTTGAAAAAAGTCTGTGTTGAGGTAGCTCTTTCTTAGTCATAACAGGACAGATTTATCATCAATAACAGGAAAGAAATAAAAAAATCCATAATATGATCTAATGATCATTTTGTCAACAAAACACAGACAGTTTTGTGTTCTCTGACTATTGCAATGGTTTTAATTATTTTAAATATTTAAATATTGTAATGTATTTCTTACAATATCAAAACATATTCCATCTCCTAGCAGTGGCCAGAATATTACCAAGGAAATCATTAAGTCCTCCTGACCATGGGTAAAGACTGTGTGTATGTCTGCAAGATGTTGTTGGCTTATCCTGTTCTATTTCATTTTCTTTTTCCATTGTAGCTTCAGCACTGACTGCTAAAAAACAGGAACAAAAACCCAATTTATTTTTCTTTTCTATAAAATGGCCAATAACAAAGACAAATACAGAAGATTGGATGGCCATTGCACTGATTCATTTTGACAATTCACAACAATCTTATGAACAATTCAGTTGGTTCCTGGAGTTTGACTCTATGTCATTATTGATGAAGTTCCTGGAGTACTAACACAAATTCATTCAATCAAACCCCTAAGTGACTCCAAGAATTTCAGTTCTCTTTCTCTAGGACACACTGTTCTAAAATCAGAATGTGTTTTCTCAGAAATTACTTTAGTGGCACACTAAAAGAAACTTTACATTCCCACATGTGACCTGAGATTTCAATAAGCAATTTGAAGTGATGCTAATGGGGGCAATCAGATTTCAAACTGTTCAAATATAGAACACTATGGGTCTGTAGCCAGTGGACACGCTTTTCCTTCCTTTTCCAAGATCACTTCAGTTGGCTTCAGATTTTGCATCATGATTATTTTCTTCCCATGAGGACAATGAGGAAGGTCTGCATTCCTCATTCTATTATGCAACTCACATTGACATGCTTTTTACATTTGAGACTGTCCCAAAATCGTAAAATATGATAATCTTGTTACATAGATGTTTTATTTTCAGAACAGCAATAACAGGAACATTAGAGTTTCAGGAAGAGCAATAAAAGTAAAAACACACATTACATAATGTAGTTTCAAGAACCTGCAAAGAATTAGTGGGAACTGTAAATACACTCAGATGGACTGTAATAATTCTGAACCAGACAATCAGAAGGAGATCACTAAGACTCAATTCCATATCGGCAAAACTCTACTTTCCTAAATCAAATGAGTAGCCCTACGGGAGCCAGTTATCCAAGAGAGGAGTAATTTTGTTTTTCTTAAAGTAAAGAAAAACATCTCCTATCTGCGTATGCCATGCTCATTTTTCTTAGGACAGACATGAAATATATCCTTCCAACAGCAATCATTTGGAATATCATCTTAACCTGCCTTCTTCTTGAATTGACTGATTTTCAGTAGCACGGGCCAAGAATGGTGAAAATTGAATGGATGGGACCAATATTCATCCCATGCGCAAGTGCGGGCAATGTCACTACATTGTCATAAAATCCTTCCAGTTTCCTGTTGCTCTGTACTGTAATAGATGTAAACAGATTGAAAAAAAACAGACTGAAACACAAACGTTACGTTGCTGCCTTACAGGTACTGTTACAGTCAGGAGAGGATCCATGCTCCAGTGGGTTTAACTGTGTCTAAACTTCACAGTCTCCATACATGACTAGTGTCACTCAGTGGACAGAAAGCCATTTTAAGATTCAGATGTGAACCCCCACTTTGATCTTAAACTATGGAATTTGAAAAAAGAAAAAGAAAACAAATTTATTAACTAAGGATACTTTATATTCCTTTCCTGCAACTTTGCGGGCTTTCCATATTATACAAAATTCAAATTAGTAGCTGTTTGTAGAAATTTTTTTTCAAACTTTATCATTTTTCAGGTTTTTCCTTCCTGTATATAAAACCAGATAAAAACAGGCATAACTCTATGGCTTTTTCAGGTAGTTCCACATTGAACGATTTGTAAGATTAAAAATTAGTATAAATTCTGAGTCTAGCAAGATCACTTAAAAGAAATTATCCTCTTTACCTTATCCTTTATCAAATGGTCAAAGTAATTAATGAAATTAAATCCTTATTAAAATTTATCATTTTAATTATGCAAGACGCAAAGCAATAAATACCAAAATGTTTCTAAAAGAAAATAACACTCTTAATGTTGCCACTTAGGAAGACTAAAGAAGACCTATCAAAATAACCTGCTATTTTATTCACTTATATAACCTGACCTGCTCTTCAAAGAGATGGAAGCACTGAGGCAGTCTGGGGAGTACAGCTGCAAGTGGCTATCCTCATGAGCAGACATCAAAATTTATCTCTCAGTCCTACAAACATTGAAGCATTAGTTGAAGGGTCAAGGCTACCCTTTCAGCACTTGCTCCTTGGCTGCAGGTCTCTGACTGCACGTTCATACTTGAAAGCCCCTCTTTAACAAAAGCATCTAATGCAACAAAAAAGAGATATAGGATTGTATTATCCCTTTGTCTAGTCAAGGATGCTGACAAAAATGGCATACCTCATTCTCTTTAGGTGAAACTTCAGACGCTCCATGATGGTCTAAGCAAGAAAGAACAACAAGAAGAAAAAGAACACTGACATGAAAAAAAAGTCTCTTCCTGTATCATATGTCCTCCACACACAAAGCCATCATAGTCCAATGACAAACTAAAGATAAAAGATGATCTTTGAAGACAACACACACATGTCAGAAAGGGAACACAGAAGTAGCAAACACACAGATTTCCCCGAAAAAGGTGAATCAAAAGTCTCTTTCTGATAATATAGAGTTTTCTTTAGAAACACTAATACCAAAATATTCTGATACATATAATTTTTCAGGACACATATTGATCTTCTCTTTCCACTGCATATTTCTTAAAAGACAGAGATTCTTAGCAATATGAAGCAGTGCATCATGAAAAACAAAACTACATGAAGAGGGTTGCCAGTATAAAGTAGCAACACAAAGCTGAGCGCTCATAGACATGAATACTAAGAAAGCTGTTCAACCTTTCCAAAGCTAAAATATGAAAGCCTTATTTTAAGTAATTCTTTTTAAGTAGTATCAAGAGCAGACTTGATCAAATTTGTTCACAAAGTTCTTGGAATGATTCTAGCTGGAATACAAATCTCCGCAATTTTGGTCCAGAAGAGAGAAAACCAATAAATCCACCCCAGCTTTTGCAGCATTTTGCTTGTAATGTCTGATCAGAGTTTAGCTTGTAGGATCCAAACACAGTTGAGCAACATTTGATCATGATTATTTTATTTGATTTTCTGAAGTATTTGCACAATTGAATTTCAGGCCTGAAAGAAGGAAAATAATATAAAATGTGTATGTATTTTAACACATAACAGTAGGTAGAATTGATACTTAGGAAAAGGAGAACTGTGCTCATAACAACAAAACTTCGGTGTTAGCATAAGTATCAGCAATACACTCCAAATTTTAAAAGTTATGAAGCAATATCTGTAGTAGCTGTTAGGATATATGCTTTAACTACTCCTTTACCTAATATAATCATGTACAAGCTTGTACTATTAGTTACACATCACAGTGGTTTTGGAACTGTCTTAATAAAACTAAATAAATAACTGATATGAATGGGTCTGTTAATTATACAACTCCTTCTAGTTTTTAATATGCCTTTCATACACTGAACCATCCAACCTTAGTAGAACTGAAAGATATTCTTCTATATGGGCTGCTAATTATTAAAATCTTACCACAGGCAAAGATTTTGGAGCACATGCTTCCAAACTGGTTTGCTGAGCTTGAGGGGTTTCCCAAACGATGATGGATTATCTGAGCTGAAGCACTTCTACACCAGCAGTTCCAGCTGCTCTGTCACTGCTGTGTGCTTCAGAGGTCACCTCTTGGCAGTGTGTGTGATTTGCAGCTTTTGCTACAAGAATACAACCAGCACTGGAACCTGCTCTTCAGGTGCAGCACATCGGATCAGGGCCAAGGCAAGGCAGCTTAATTGGAGCAGGGAGGGAGTCAACAAGCTCTGTATAGGCTTAAGAGTACAATAGCATTAGCCAGGCACCTGTGTCTGAATGCACTCTGAGAAGGCAGGACCTTTGTGGTGGTGTTCTGGCTTCAGGGGGATTTCAGGAGAAAGATGACAAGAAGGCGAGAGAGATATTAGACTTCCATTTCATACACACAGCCTGCATAAAACCGGAACAAGCAGATTTAAAAATTAAAAGCCACCTGATAAAAGAAAAAAGGGAAGGCCAATTTAGGAGTATAGGTTAAAGGTTATTTGTTCAAAATAAGTAATAAACCAGTCCTATATTGTGCTAGTCAAGTGGATTAACTGCTGAAAGAAAGGAGTCTTAGAAAACCTCAAATAATATTTCCACTTTTATTCTAAGTTTGTCATTGCAAGCTATGTAAGTGCAAGTACTTGTATACCTAATTAAGTATCTAAAAAGTTCAGGAAGAAATTTTGCCCAGAAGTTGAAAGTGGCTTCTGAAAATGCAACACTGTGGGCCCTAATGTGTATGATTCCACCATCTACTTAGTGTAAAAGTTCTTGTGTGTTTATACACCCCTCCAATGATCGCTGGTATTGATCACCGTGCTTTCAGTCCTTCTTAGATGCATTTTGGAGGGGTGACTATAAAACAACAGTCATGCTTTTAAAATTAAAGTGTCTGAAAAACATATACATAGACCTCTATTAATCAAGTGCTCAAAATAGTATTGGTGTTCACTTTAAAAAGCTGTCGAGTGCAAATCAGTGTACATTATACTGCTCTAGCAGTGTATAACCTCAGAAGTTATCTCCTACTACGTTTATGAGTCCTGATGATCAACACATTTACAAAATCACACCTGAAATCTCCACCTGCTGTATTGTTACAGCTTATATTATAGTGCTTGCTTATTGAAATATAATTATTTGTTAGGACACTGCAAGTAAAACATCCCACTAGCACAAGCAGATTTTAAACTCCTTCTACCCAAGCAGATTTTAAACTCCTTCTACCCAATTTGAACAGAAAAAAAATACAAAATATAAAAGACAATGGTGTAAAAACTTGGAGATTTTGATACCCAGGCTTCTGATTACACCCTGTTTTCTACCACCCTTCCCTTTAATTTAAATTATCTACAGAAGTTTTATCTTTTTCTAAACTCCTGAAATCCAAACAGCATGTCTCCTGACTAAGTTTTGTTAGTTTTCTGCTAAATCGCTGCCAGAGAGCATTGTTTATTCTTTGATTGAAATTATCAGCAACTTTTAGCCAGATCTGTCAGCTGCAAGGAAATCTCTCAAGTTCTGAGCAATTTCTCTTCCACAAGCCATCCTCTATTAAGCAAAAAACTTGCTGGGAGAGTACCAAATTCCTCTTCATCCCTTTGAGATGTTTCTTTAATTTCTGCACCAGGTCCACAACAAAGAAATGAGCTTTTTCTTCTGGAATCAACAAGGATAAAGTGTTTAGTTTCTTAATTACTGGGCTAGGCTCTCTCCAAAAGGGTCTAAGTTTGGAATTCTTTTTCTGACTACTTTTTCTAATCAAGAGCCAAGCATTTTCTGCTCCCTGATTGGGTACATAATTATTTTCATTTCTTTTGGGTTACTACTGTCTTTACTTGCAGCTCAGACCTGAGAAATACTGCGCTGAAGACAGATATGTAACAATTCTGCAACGAAAGCTATCTAGAGAGGATTCTGATAATTATCCTTTTTTTAGAAAGGAAAAGTACAAAAATAAGCTCTGTGAAAGCAAAGGATAATAGAACACTAGGAAAGTAAAAAAATACTATTTCTATGTTCTAGCATTTATAGTCTTCACCAAGACTTTAAGTATTTAATTTGCAGCCTTCAAACTCCACACCAATCAAGCTCAATTTATTCAAGTGCAAATCCCACAGCAACTTTCAGCATTGCATAAAAGTAATTTCCCACACAGAAGCCACAAGTGATGAGGATCAGTTTGGAAATTTAAATACAATCTAGTTCACAAAAATCCTTTCTTCACCAATTTAAATCCTTTTTGCTGTTCCTCTGTCAAAAGTCACTCAAGTAGCTGGTAGTATAATGGCAGAGTCCAGTCATCCAAACTATACACAAGTCTTCTCTGCTCCCAAAATGATGAATTTCCTCCAGTGTTGAAGAAATTTCCTAGCCCTTTCTGATGGTCAGTTCTGTGACTGGGGATGCAGGAGCACAGATGACAGTTTTAAACTTGCTTTCTCTTCCTGTGTGTTAAAGTGTGAACTCTACATTGAAAACAGTCATTTGGATACCTTTAGAATTCTTCCAGTTCCTACCAAATAGCTATCTTCTTCCATATAAAGAGTTGAAATAATTTAAGTACTTGAGAACATCTTTTGTTCCCAAAAACTTTGGTTATATCACTTACTGCTCATTGGAGAATCCAAAAAGCTTTCCACAGTGAGTTTTTCCTCATTCTATAGTCAGAACAATGTATTTTGTGTATTTTGTTCCTAATGTTATACATTGTCTGCTACAGGAGAAAGCTATGAACTGTCTTGAACTACCTGTGGGATCAAAGTCCACACATGTCCTCCAGTTTCATACTTTTTAAAAGTTATACTTTTTAAAAATTATTACTGTAAAGGATGTCTAATCAGCTCATTATTTAGTTTCTTTTATCTTTAAGTGATACACCATAAAAACCTAAAGGCTGAAGTTCTGCTAATAACATGCTGTGGCTTGCCCCAGTGGTGAACCAGATGAAATCTCCCAAGTTTTCAAGTAGTTACAGTTGCTGCTTCCTGCTTTTTTGGCTTCCAAGGCACCCTATAGATTTTTGACTCACATCAGCTTCTCAGCTCTTGTTCTGTGACTAACTTTGCAGAATAAGCTGCAACAAAACCAAGATGCTTGGTCTGTTTTCTGACTAATTCTTGGTCAGCCTCACTATTCTCAACCATACATCCCTCAGGAGTACAGCTCTCCCCTATGAAGCAAAGATTTAATTTCATGTCAGTGCATTCACTGCCACAATACAACACTAGTCTTATGCACTTGCATTTTTACTTTATTTCATTGGGTTTGAGCAATCTCATTTAGAGATGGTCTCTTCCATATGTTGTCCCACTGACTTTGGAGGATCATTTTGCCATAATTAAGCAGTATTCTGTATGTGTAAATGCTGCAGAATTCACCCCTGACATGTCCACCATGTCCTTCCTCCCCCACCCTGTGTTCCCTTTGATTCCTCACACACCCTCTAAGTGACCAAGCTGCCAGCCAGGGGAGAGAGTCAGCATAAACATTTCATATATACTTAGAGCTTATAAAAGGCTACGACATCACAAGTATCCCAAATTATAAGATATTTGGACACCACTGATGAATTTAGAACTAGACAGGACAGACAGATTGCAACTACATGAAAGCAACCACTAGACAAATCTAAAGCTAAGTGCCTTAACTAGTCAACTTCACATAATTTCTTTTGTTTGGTTTAATGAAATCTGAAACAATATCAGCCAAGAGTGCAAGGACAATAAGACATTTAGATTCCTTTTTCTAAAACTAAAATTTTTGCTAATTTCTCTTCTAGAAATCTTTCATGTTTAGAGAAATCAGATTCTTAGAAATGGGGAAAAAAATAAACTCGTTCCAAGACTTCGTCAGTGTAATTTTTTTTATAAAGATCTTGAAGGAACACATGTCAAGCACTTAGTTTAGGTGAGTTAGAGCCAGTAAGAGGGACCTCTGTCAAAGGAAGACATGAAAACATTTCCAAATCTTAAGAGACTTTTAGAAAGTAAAGTTTTTTCTTAGAAAAACAAAATGCACTTGCAAAACATACTGTATACAAAAACCTAATTTTCTATGAAAAACAAATATGACCCAAATTATTTGATCACTTTTGGCTCATCACATGGTGACAAATAATGGACCTATTTCCAAAGACTTCCAGCTTACTGTGGTGCTGTCTTGATCATCAAAACTTTGCAGATATACACTAACTAATGAAGATAGATAAAATTTTAAAATACATTAATTTTAAAAAGTAATTTAAGTTCTAGGGTGCTTGGTGCTGCACAAACTCCAACAAAAAATACAGTTCACAGTCCTACAGTCTCACAATTTGGATAAGATCCTAAGAACAAAATTCCCATTTAATTCAATGGTAAGCACATAACTAAAACCCTGTGCAAGACATTGAACATTTAGCACAGTATTCACTAAGTAGATCCAGATGATGGGCCAAATCCAGCTCTGATGTAGGTGGGCAAAATGCCATTTAAATCATTGAAGTTGCAACACTAGAGCTGAATTTGGCCTTATATTTTTTGAACATGATGCCAAATAACTGCAAAAACAATGTAGTTTTTACTCAAGTGCAAATGAATGCGGTGGTTTCACCCTGGAGGACATGTATTCAGAGCACAAAAGCATCACACAGTTTGGCACAGCTTGTAACTGCTATTCCACAAAGATCCAGGACTAGAATGTTTAGGGTGTTGCAGGTCATGAGCGAAGGAGGAAAAGCAGGATAGCTGCATGGACATGGCTGCACACTGTTTGTCTCTTGCTAACCTCTGGCCAGCATCATTTTCATCATTCACTTTAATGTTTCAAGAACAACAACATCAATTTGAATCATTTTGAAGTCTCAGAGGATGTGCATTGTTCCTCCCTAGGGCCTACTGAAAGGCAACTCTATAGCTTTGTATTTATGCTGACAGAACTACAAGCTGAATTTGTCTTAATGTGGCTATTAACACTTGGCCCGTGTAATATTTTGCTTTCAAAGATGTCAAGAGTCTTTCCAAAGGCAAATGTATAGAAGGTAGTGATAAATGGGACCAGCATTTATAATACATGTACTTGCTAGGCATTCATATTTTCATATTTAGAGTTTGGCTTCAAGAATTACTAAGCATAAGGAAAGGTTATTAGCTTTCTTCAGAGCTTCCTCCAGAGAACTCATTCAGAATATAAATCCGAGCATTTTTTTTTTCCTTCAAGTCAGTGGCAACACCTTTATTTAGCACAAATAGGCACATGGCAGGTAACAATTGAGGAAAAAAAAATTTAAAAAATCTAGATAGCCCTCAAAAAGTCTGCCCAAATCTTTGTGAGGATATTGAGTCAATTTATCACCAACATTCCTTTACTTACTGTTTTTCTTATTTACCTTTTCTGCCTTTGAGCATAATAAGAAAAAGGAAAAAGCTTTCCATAGAAAAAGGGGGGGAAAGGCACAAAAAACATAGTCTGGGGAAAAAGTCCTCATTTTGAATGTCCAATTTATATGTGTGTGAGACTGGTGTCTAACAAGTTGAATATTCAACAGAGGAAGAAGCAAGCCTTCTGATTTTGCTGGTATTTCATAAGAACAACTTTTGTTCTGCTTTTTGTTCATTTCATTTTTGTATTCTTTCAAACTGTACTGTCACTAAAGAAAATTTCCTGAAAGAAACCACTAGGATAACATCCCAAGGCCACAGAATAGCTGAAGAAACAATCTGCAGTAGTACTTGCTCTCTTTTCACATCGAAAATTAGAAAGATAATTTGTTTCTGACAAGCATCTCCTTCACTTTCTTAGCAATTTTTATCACCAGTTTAATTCTTCCTTCAGCATTCTCTGATCTATTCAAATGAGATATTGTAGCAGTGTTTGTTTTGCAGTGTGTGGATCCCACACCACCCACCAACCAAATCTACAAAGCAAGCTAGCAAACTGAAGTAAACCCAAAGCAGGCAATACCGGCATGAAGTAAGCAGAAGCAACATTTGTGTCCTCTAGCTAGACAGTTAGAGAGCAGTTATGAAAAACACAAAGGAAGGCTGAGAATTGATCAGGAACTTTACTGAAAGCAAACAAAATAAAAGTCTAAATTCATTAGCATTGGTTTGACAATCATGACTTACTGCTCTTCAGGCTTTTGATTTGGGATTTTTAATTCCAGTTAGAACTACATGCTCTTCAGTGTTTTTCAAGACATTCTAGAAGACAAAGGTTCATATCTTAAAATTCATTTACATATCTTTCAAAGTTTCTACTCAATCAACAGCACTTAATGTTGTTATATCTACATAAATTTCATCTGGTTGCAATGACATCAGAATTAGATTCTTCACAAGAACTTTTAAACTGTTGCTGAGGAAACATTTTAAATTTATCTTTGGTAGGTGACAGGTATACTTTTTCTTGCCCTTTCACTCCAACAGGTATGAGCAAATAAACACACAACCCCCCATAATTAAAAACAATAAATTAATTTCTCTATGAGTCAAAATCTAGACTTCTAAAATCTAAAAAAAAAGTGCAATATAGTTCTTTTAAAACTGTGTTTTACAACCTCTTTTTCTCTCTCTAACTCACCTTTTTGGTTTTTTTAGATGTGATGTCTGGAAAACTGTAGCAAACTGGCTATTTAATTCCAGTAAGCCCCCCTAGGAAAGCAGCTTTCAGTTCCAGGAGAAAATTTTTCCTTAGTGGCTAAAAGACTTCCAATTTCATGATCCAGAACAGGCCAAGAGCACTTAAAAGTCAACAACATCATAAATTAACTACGTAAAACTAAAGTGCTGAAGTATCTGAGGTTGATTTCAGGGATATCAAATCAGAAGTTAGCTCAGACTTCCAAACCCTGTTTAATTTTCTTACAGAAATTCTGTCTCAAAAGACAGTCTGTACCAAAATACTACATCCCACAAAACCCACCACTAAAAACTTGAACAGGTTTTTGCATTAAAACTCCAGACTTATTTTTTTTTCCCTTAACCACCCTTTTGCTAAATCAGACTTAAAATAGAGTTTTCTGGGAGAAATTAAAATAAACTCATAAACTACCCCCATCTTAGATTGACTCTGGCATTTTACAAGGATGTTAGAGCTAAGTCTAGCCAACTCCTGGGTGGAAGATTTCCTGACACGACCCGTTAGGAAAGAGGGTTCGACCACTCCAGAGTAGAGGCAAAAATGGTCCTTTATTGAGGGGCGAATTGGACTTAAATAGGGTCAAGAGGGAAGGAACTGGAAAAAGGGGAGGAGTTTGGGAGGAGCATGCAAATACAGACCAATGGAGGGAGAATAAGGGCGGAAATATTCAAACAAGGGATTACTAATGATTAGATACTGCAATGCAGTATTTTTGAGCCAATCACGAACAAAGGCGTGAATTGAGGTACCAAACTCTGAGGGACATATGGTAAACTGACAATCAAAGGGATATGATAAACATTCCAAACATTCAACCTTAACATTCATAGCCAGTCTTCGCGAATGAAGATCCGGGAAAGGTCTCCACCCACATTCGTTACAAGCGCGCTGGTGATACAGGGCTTTGCAAATGCGGGTAAGGCCTTCGAGCCTGTACAATGGATTTTTTAGGTGAGACACAGTGTGTGCTGAACTGAGCCCACCCTTTAATCCTAAGGTTCATCTGTCAGGGCCGAGCGAGCTTGGACGGTGGCAGCGAGGTCCTCAGGACATAGGTTTGTTTAGAGTGACCTTCTCATAGATGGATGGCCTTACAGGGCTGACGAGCTCCATCTGCCCGGGTTTAGAGTTGTCCTTCTCTTCTGTGTGTTCCAGGGCTCCCCTCTCATCTCCCACGATGGCACTGTCCGCACAGGCGAAGCTCCCATTTTCTTGCTCCTTTCCGTGCCCAGGGCCAGGCCCCAGCACCCGGGGCCAGGCTGCACCATCGCACACGCGTCCAGGGCCGGCTGGGCCCACGCCACCACGACGCACACATCCGGGGCCGACCTTAACATTAATGATGAGTATAAAGTACTTTAACAATACAGCTCATTAAACAAAGGTAGAAAAGATACATTCTTCTGGTGTTCCAAGAATTTCCTCGCAGATTTCTATGTTTGCCTTCCACTGCTTGTAGACACAATCTTCCACGGCACAATTCTCCTGGTCTCCCACAATTTCCAACCCAGGATTCTGCAGCGAATAGGGCTGGTGAATAGGTCACATTTTTTCTTTCAGCCATACAAACTGATGTCCTAATATGGTGCTAGATGGCACTATTCCATGAACAGATTCTTTTTCAAAAAAAATAACTCTTCATCACTAAATACCTCTGTACTGTTTGACAAAAGTGTGGCATTAACCCATTCTTTAGCAAATCCAGGGTATGAACTACCCTAGTCCCAAAGTAATTTCAACCAGTCTGTTCTGGTTCAGTTCATATATCAAACTTCCGCTGCTGCTGTTAGAGAGGATATAGGTCTTAATGTGTATTTTAAAGGTGCTTTTGCTTTCAAAGTATGGTTACATTAAAGTTAATAAAACCTTTGAAAACATTCAATAGAGGATTTATTTGTAAAAGTTCCATGAGAACTCTTAGAAGCAAGGCTCCAGATCTGTATGAAGATTTGTTTAATGAGAAAAAAAAATTAAAATCTTTGCCCTGTGCCATAGTAATTCAGACTCATGCTGCCCTACTCCCTAATAGGATGATTCGTTCTTTGCAGTGTACCCTTCACATCTTCCTTCTTCCCCTTTCTTTGCAGGCATCACTTCTGTAAAAGGATCCATGAACAAGTATTCACTGCAATAGGATGCCTATTTCTTTAGAGAACTGAAAGCAAGAAACTTGAACTACAGTCCAAGTGTACCATTAACATGCTTTTACATTTTTTAATCTATGTGCCTCAGTTTCATCTAGAAGAAATTTCACATTTTGACATACCTAAACTGTGGCATCCAAGTGTCTCTTATTATCCCTTCCCTGTTTCACTGATAGGCAAGCAGATCTGCTGTTTTTGCCAAAAAATGTAAAACAGCAAGGAGGGGAAAAAAAATCCAGTTCCTTATCATGTGATCTTCCAAAATTTCTTTTAGTGTCTTGGTGTTGCTGTTTCTTAATGTAGTATCACTTTCAGATGACACTTCCATCTGTAGTTACTTGTAATTCCCGTGTCACCCCAGAATACCCTTGGGGTTACTAATCTCTTGTATTTACCTCAACTTCTTAAGTAAAGTCTGATATTTTACATTTAATTCTTGCTATCCATTCTTACTGGCAATTTGATGACATTCTGGCATTAAGCATGCAACGGGATTGGGCTTACTAACAATGATGTTCTTAAATACTGCACTTTATTGAAAAAATCCTCTTAGAATAGACAGCCGTTTTCATAACAGGAAACCCATGGAAATCTGTACATATTAAAGCTATATTTTCCCAAGCATTTCAGGCTTGGCTTACTACAATAGGATATCTGTTTAAGCTGCATTCCCAGGTTTTCACTGTCTTTACAGAAAGTATAAATACACTACAACAGAAAGGTATCAGATTTATCATGAATATATTTCATAAAAATGAGCCCCCTCTTTATTAAACGCCAAATGAAACAAAGAAAGAGTTCAAAATTGGAGGGAATGGGGGGAGGGGCAAGGTCAGAATGATTTTTGTTTTGTCCTTTTCCCACACCTCACCCACACCCCCTTTCTAGGTTGGCTGTTTACTTATATATTCTGTCCTGCATAAGGGCCTTTTACATTTCTCTTCCCTGGTCTCCAATCTGTCCATCTCACATGAAAGATAACAAGAATGAGACAGGTAGCAAAGGCAGAGCTTGCTATGGCTTAGATAGCAGAATAATTAGCCATGCCTCCCTTCCACACGCTGTAGCCTGTGCAACTTTGCCTCCCTTTTAGAGGGACAGGTTCTGGGCAGGAGGAGGAGCAGGCCCCAAGAGATACATCTTCACACTCCAGTCAGTTTGCAGACATCAACCAGCATCATGGGGTTGCTGTACTAATAGGATCCCATTTGTTGTTGTCTTCAGCCCCAGAGTAAACTTCTGAGTAATGTTGAGTTTACTTAGCTGCAGAGAGTTTCATGAACTTCAGTTCATTCTCAGGCCTGTTAATAGCAGGAAAAGTCCAGCCTACAGTTACACAGGATTCACTGCTTGATGACATTAATAAGATCCAGATCCAAGAGGTAGAGACAGATGTGATGTTCTGTATCCTCTGCCCTGCAGGGTGAGTATGCTAAAGCTTTTCCTCCTCTTATAATGCTCCCTCTGCCCACTCAAGTGCTCAGAGTGAGAGGAAAAAACGGAGAAATAAGTGCTCTATTTTTGCATTAGTATGAACTTGTAAACCTCCACTGAGCAGATAAAGCTTAGAGAGACCGCTGCAAAGGTGTTCCAGACTCACCAACTTTTTAAACAGATACGCTCATTAAGACCAGAGAACGAGAAGTTACTTACAAATAGAAAAAGCTGAAGATAAACATATGCATAAGGGGCTGACACAGGTGTTTTCTTTGATAAAGTCAAGATACTGGAAATACAAACTGCAGACAAAAAAACCCCTGAGGGTGCATTAAGCTTCAAACATGCTTCATGAAAGTGACTTCTATGTCTACATTGTGTATTACACTAAAAATGAGTTTTTCATGAACAAACAGATGTTACCACAATGTTTAATGAAATGCCTTGGTATTTTTACAAAATATCAGCTTCACAACTGAAAAATAGAACAGAAGTATCTCATGAAGGAAGAGCAAGTGCTTCTTTTTTACCTTTGTCTTTACAAAAAATTCTTCCGTTTCTAATGTGAGTAGTTACATTAAAAGCAACAGTTTGCTTAGTGTCAAATATAATTTCTGAGTTATATATAAAGTGACTGCATGCCACAAGCTATTCAGACTAAACAATTTACATTCTCTATTCAGAAAACAGAGATGGTCTTATTCTGAAAATCAGGTGTGTGGATAAGCACCTCTCACTGATGGTATATCTTTGAACAGAGTTTAGCAGGATCAAGTCCTAATCTGTGCACCTGACATCACACCATCAAGACAAATCTGCATGTTTATCCTAAAATATAGCTGAAACACACACAAACCCCTTACAAACACAAAAGCCCTTACAAACTGTAGTAATTATTGTCAGAAAATATATGCCTTTCATCTCATGTAATGGGATATTTTGGTTTATTAAATCTAACTTGAAAATATGAAACAGTAAGAAATAGTTAACCCAACAGCTTATCTTCTAAATTCAGATGGCATTGGTATAGTTAAAGGAAATATCAATAGAAGGCACAAAAAATAAAATGAACTAAATTAATAAGAGAATGAAAAATACATTTGTTACTGCTTTAGACCAGTAGCTTCCAACAAGATGTTTCTTTGCTTACTGACAGATGAAGAACAATAATCACTAGGACCTTTCTAGTCATGGGTTGCTTTACTATCCTTATAAAAAGGATTAGTTATCTAGTTTCGAAACAACTTTCATGTAATACAGACATTTTGTCTCCCTATGACAAAAATTGCATTTCCAAAATGTGCATGACCTACAGAGAGTTTTAGTAGCTTTTAGTTATTAGTTTAGCAGTTATTAGTTATTAGTTTTAGCAACTGTGCTGGTTTAAAGGTAAACTGGCAGGGGAAATGAACCCAACTCAAAAGAGAGATTATAAGTCAGAATAACAATTTAATAAAATAATACAATAAGTACGATTATACAGACAAACAATTTGTCTTAACCCACAAAACCCAAATGTATAACCCAGCACCCTGGGCCATGAACAGAGTGGTGTTCATTGGGCCCCCTGAGTCCAAAGTAAAAGGAGAGGGGAAAATCTGTTGGTGAGAATGCTGTTGCAGTCTGGTCAAGAGTGGTGACTGCAGTCCAGTCGAGAGTGATGGCTGCAGTCTGGTGGAGAGCGGTGATCTGCAGTCTTCCTCTGGATCCCACGACTGGTTAAAAAGTCCCAAGACACCAAGATTATATATCCTCCAGTTCAGGCAGGAATGCCCAGTACCTCCCTCCAGGTAGGGAGTTCCAAAATGGGTGTGAGGACAGGAGCATTCTCTTATCTGGAAGGTCTCTTAACACTCAGTTTATAGCCTGAGGAGTCAGGCTGCTCTGGGCAGATGGTGTAAATGGTCTACTGATGACAGTTTCGGGGAAATGGCATGGAAGGCTATAGAATACACAGTTTTGGGTTACACCCATCCAGTGATGAACTGGTCCCAGCTGTTCTAACTAGGACATTTATCCACCCCTTATTCTATGCCATCCATGTCATGCCCAAATTAACCCCCTTTAAAAACTATATCCCTTTAAAAACTATATACATATTTATATATATACAATTAAACATTACAGACCATTCTCACTCAAAATTAGGTCCCCTTGTGGTACAAAATGCGTCTCCCCATCTTTTTGCATTACCCACCAGGTGGAACCAGGTCCTTGAGCAAAAACAATCCCTCGGATGGGTTTGCCTTTGCTTGAGGTGGGACTAATCCAAACAGTTTTCCCTAACATACCTCTCATATGTACCACGGGGACTTTATCTCCATCTACAGTATGCAAAAGTTCTGATTGGGCAGGGCCAGCTCGATTGATGGAGCCTCGGGTGTTGACCAACCAGGTGGCCTTTGCTAAATGCAGCTCCCAGTGTTTGAAAGTCCCCCCACCCAGTGCCTTCAGGTTTTCAGTAGTCCATTGCACCACTCAACTTTCCCGGCAGCTGGTGCATGGTAGGGGATATGATACACCCACTCAATGCCGTGCTCTTTGGCCCAGGTGTCTACGAGGCCATTCTTGAAATGGGTCCCATTATCAGACTCAATTCTCTCCGGGGTGCCGTGTCACCACAGGACTTTTCAAGGCCCAGGATGGTATTCCGGGCAGTGGCATGAGGCACGGGGTATGTCTCCAGCCATCCAGTACTTCCTTCTACCATGGTCAGTACGTAGCGCTTGCCTTGGTGGGTTTTGAGAGTGTGATGTAGTCAATTTGCCAGGCTTCCCCATACCTGTACTTCGACCACCGTCCACCATACCATAGAGGCTTCACCCGCTTGGCCTGCTTGATGGCAGCACATGTCTCACAGTCATAGATGACCTGTGAGACAATGGCCTTGGTTAAGTCCACTCCTCGGTCACGAGCCCATCTGTATGTTGCATCTCTCCCCTGGTGACCGGAGGCGTCATGGGCCCATCGAGCCAGAAATAATTCTCCTTTGTGCTGCCAATCCAGATCTACCTGAGAGACTTTAATCCTGGCAGCTCGGTCCATCTGCTTGTTATTACGATGCTCCTCATTAGCCTGTCTCTTGGGTACATGAGCATCTACATGATGGACCTTCACACTCAGCTTCTCTACCTGGCCAGCAATGTCCTGCCACATCTCCGCCGCCCAGATGGGTTTCCCTTCGCACTGCCAGTTGGCCTTTCTCCATCGCTCTAGCCATCCCCACAGAGCATTGGCTACCATCCATGAGTCAGTGTAGAGATAGAGTCTTGGCCACTTCTCTCGTTAAGCTATATCCAAAGCCAATTGAATGGTTTAAGCTCTGCAACCTGACTTGACCCACCTTGTCCTTCAGTCGCTTCTGCAACTCGCCGTGTGGGACTCCACATGGCTGCCTTCCATTTTCAGTTTGTCCCTACAGTGCGACACGAGCCATCCGTAAAGAGAGCATATTGCTGTTCATCTTTTGGTAGCTTGTCATATGGTGGGGCCTCCTCAGCCCATGTCACCTGCTCCTCTTCTTCAGAGGATAGTCCGAAACTCTCACCTTCGGGCCAATTGGTGATAATTTCCAGAATCCCAGGGCGATTAGGATTCCCTATCCGGGTTCGCTGCGTGATCAGAGCGATCCACTTACTCCATGTGGCATCAGTGGCATGATGTATAGAAGGAACTCTTCCCTTGAACATCCAGCCCAGCACTGGTAGTCAAGGTGCCAGGAGGAGCTGGGCTTCAATGCCAATCACTTCTGAGGAAGCTCAAACTCCTTCATAGGCAGCCAGGATCTCTTTCTCAGTTGGTGTATAGCTGGCTTCAGATCCTTTGTATCCCCGACTCCAGAATCCCAGCGGTCGTCCTCGGGTCTCCCCAGGCACTTTCTGCCAGAGGCTCCAGGAAGGGCCATTCTCCCTGGCTGCAGTGTAGAGCACGTTCTTCATGTCCTGTCCTGTCCTTACTGGCCCAAGGGCTACCGCATGGGCAATCTCCTGTTTAATTTGTTCAAAGGCTTATTGTTGTCCAGGGCCCCACTGGAAATCATTTTTCTTCCGTGTCACAAGGTAGAGAGGGCTTACAATCTGACTGTACTCGGGGATATGCATCCTCCAAAAGCCCACAGCGCCTAGGAAAGCCTGTATTTCCTTCTTGCTGTTTGGTGGGGATATGGCTGCTATTTTGTTAATCACCTCCGTTGGAATTAGGCGGCGTCCATCTTGCCACTTCACTCCTAGGAACTGAATTTCCTGAGCAGGTCCCTTCACCTTATTTCGTTTAATGGCAAAACCATCTCTTAGGAGAATCTGGATTATCTTCTCTCCTTTCTTGAAGACTTCCCCTGCTATGTTCACCCATACAGTGATGTCATCAGTGTACTGTAGATGTTCTGGAGCCTCGTCCTTTTCCATGCAGTCTGGATCAGTCCATGGCAAATGCTGGGACTGTGTTTCCACCCCTGAGGCAGTCGATTCCAGGTGTACTGCACACCTCTCCAAGTGAAAGCAAATTGTGGCCTGCACTCCGTTGCCAAAGGAATGGAGAAAAAGGCATTGGCAATGTCAATGGTGGCATACCACTTGGCTTCCTTGGACTCCAGCTCATACTGGAGCTCCAGCATGTCCGGCACAGCAGCACTCAGGGGTGGTGTGACTTCATTGAGTCCACGGTAATCCACCGTCAGCCTCCACTCTCCACTGGACTTATGCACTGGCCATATAGGGCTATTAAAGGGTGAGCGAGTCTTGCTGACCACCCCCTGGGTCTCCAGGTCACGGATCATCTTATGTATAGGGGCCACAGAGTCTCGGTCGGTGCGGTATTGCCGACGGTGCACTGTTGCTGTGGCTATCGGTACCGATTGTTCTTCAACCTTCAGCAGTCCCACAGCAGAGGGATCCTCTGAGAGACCAGGCAAGGTGTTCAACTGTCTAATTTCCTCTGTCTCCACAGCAGCTATGCCAAAAGCCCAACGAAGTCCTTTGGGGTCTTTGAAATACCCACTCCTCAGGTAATCTATGCCAAGGATGCACGGGGCCTCTGGGCCAGTCACGATGGGGTGTCTGTGCCATTCCTTCCCAGTCAGGCTCACTTCAGCTTCCAGTACAGTCAGCTGTTGGGATCCTCCTGTCACCCCAGAAATGGAGATGGATTCTGCCCCTACATATCTTGATGGCATTAAAGTACATTGTGCGCCGGTGTCCACTAGGGCCTTATATCTTTGTGGCTCTGATGTGCCAGGCCACCGAATCCACACTGTCCAATAGACCCGACTGTCCCTCTCCTCTACCTGGCTAGAGGCAGGGTATCCCTAGTCCTGGTCATGGTACTCATTGTGCTCTTCTTGTGAGTATGACCTGGAGGTCCCTTCAAGAGGATCTGACGTATCATCATTCCTGTACCATCTGGAGTCTTGCCCTCAAGAGACTGGAGCAGCATTTATCCTTGAAGAGTTCCTTGTGGTACTTGTTCCTCTTTTCAATTCACGTACCCGGACTGCTAAGGAAGAGGTGGGTTTCCCATCCCACTTCCTCATATCTTCTCCGTGCTCATGGAGGTAAAACCATAGATTGCCACGTGGAGTGTACCCTCTCTCCTTAGCTGGGGGACACTGGCTCCTGATAGCAGAGACTCTTGTTTGTCCTGGCGAGATATGGAAGATCCCTTAATTTCTTCTCTTAGCTTCTGGTGTCCCTCTTCAATCTTCTCTTCCAGGCTTCGGACATGTTCACCAGTTTGGTTTCCACAGATGAGACATGGGCTCATAATGGGGCGGTGACAGTGTCTTCATAATTCCTGAGTTTACTAACCAACGCACCACTTTCTCCTCTCCCTCCCTCCATTGCAGTGTTGCTAAGTAGTGGGAATACATTTCTGGCCCGAGTCGTGCAAACTTTAACCACATCTGGGAGGTGCACTGTACACCATCTGGACTTTTAGGGAATCTTTCGTCCTCTGAAAAGATTATCTCCATTACAGCTAATTCCCTTAAGCACCAGATACCTTGTTCCATCATGTTCCACTGTCCTTGCTGTACGTGGAGGTCCTCCTTGCAAAGGTATCTCTCCCTCACACTGGACAACAGTCACCGCCAGAGGCTGAGAGTTTCCTGCCTCTTTCCAATCCCCTGATCAATGACTACATCTCAAGACAGGGATCCCAGCTGTCTGGCTTCACTCCCATCTAGGATTGTATCATTAGCTGTGGCATCCCAGATTCGGAGCAGCCAGGTCAGAATGGACTCGTTCGCCTGTCGTGTGAACTCTCTCCGGAGCTCATGTAGCTCACCCAGGGATAGGGACCGAGGGATTATTTCTGGCTCTGTCTCCTCCGGTGGATGGGAAGGTCCTGCCTTTTTGTCATTTGCTATGTGAACTGATTTAGTCTTCGATTTCCTTTTCTGGACAGAGGTGACTGCTCTTGGTTTCGGTTGTTCTTCTGGCTCCTCGATGGTTTGTGTGGACACGGTGCCGGTTGGTTTATTTCTTTCTCCCTCTGACTCAGCTGTGGTTTGGGTGGACGTGGTGCCTGTGGATTTGCTCCTTCTCTCCTCCCCCTGACAGTGCTGTACCATGTCAAGCAGTGTCCGGTAGGCAGTGGCCAGGGCCCAGCAGGTTGCTGTGAGCTGGACATCTCTGGGGCTGCCAGAGCATTTTCCTTCACCAGTCTTATCACGCTAACAAAATCCTGCAGTTGTTCAGGGGTGAATTTCCAGATCATTGGAGGAGAAAACTTCTCCAAATACTGGCCGATGTCCTCCCACTTCCCGTGCCACTCAGCATTATCCACTCCCAGGGCAGGTGTCCAAACAACCCCCCTAGAAGGCCCTGTTCTGACCCTAAACATGGTGTAGACAGTACAGAGCAGACAAAGCAACACTAACAATAATATTAATATCAAAAGGGAACTCAATATTTTCAAAGACTGTTGTAGCAGGTCTGAAGGGGAAGAAGGAGGTGAAAGGCTGGAAACAACCATTCTCTCCTGTTCCCCCAAAGGGTTGGGTGCAATTTTTAATGAGGCCTCAGAGTTAGCAACCCAAACCAGGACAGGCAAACAAGACTGAATACACATTCACAATGAAACTCACTGCTTCTGATGTTATGATGACATAAACACAGTGTATTAATAAAGCAATTTTGATCCCTCTCCCTGGTCTTAAAGAGAGCATCAAAACAGGCAAATAGTTCCCCATCTGTGGAAATATGAACAGGCTCAGATACAACATCCACATGAATACATCAAACAACATGGTGATCCGGGAGTTTCTGTATCCAAATAGACAAATGCTTAAAATGAAATTGTGATTCTGACTTCTCCCTCTGCCCCACACTGGGCACCAAAAATGTGCTGGTTTAAAGGTAAACTGGCAGGGGAAATGAACCCAACTCAGAAGAGAGATTATAAGTCAGAATAACAGTTTAATAAAATAATACAATAAGTACAGACAAACAATTGGTCTTAACCCACAAAACCCAAATGTATAACCCAGCACCCTGGGCCATGAACAGAGTGGTGTTCGTTGGGCACCCTGAGTCCAAAGTAAAAGGAAAGGGGAAAACCTGTTGGTGAGAGTGCTGTTGCAGTCTGGTCAAGAGTGGTGACTGCAGTCCAGTCGAGAGTGATGGCTGCAGTCTGGTGGAGAGCGGTGATCTGCAGTCTTCCTCTGGATCCCACGACTGGTTAAAAAAGTCCCAAGACACCAAGATTATATATCCTTCAGTTCAGGCAGGAATGCCCAGTACCTCCCTCAGGGCAGGGAGTTCCACAATGGGTGTGAGGACAGGAGCATTCTCTTATCTGGAAGGTCTCTTAACACCCAGTTTATAGCCTGAGGAGTCAGGCTGCTCTGGGCAGAGGGTGTAAATGGTCTATTGATAACAGTTTCTGGGAAATGGCATGGAAGGCTATAGAATACACAGTTTTGGGTTACACCCATCCAGTGATGAACTGGTCCCAGCTGCTCTAACTAGGACAGCAACTAATTCAAAGTTGCTATGCAAGCTTGACCTTGACTTTCATTCTCTCAGTTGTGTGCCTGTATGATGCCATAATGGAGGGATCTCATTTAGGTGCCACATTGTTAACATTGGTAAAAAAAAGCATTGCTTTCAGAATGAAAGCAAAAGAATAAAAAAGTATTTCAACATGGAGAAAGTTCAAATGTTGCAGATGGTTCCTATCAAAAGACTGATATCTGGATATAGTCTTACTGGAAAGCTAAATATTTATAAAATAATTTGGGCTTGGATTTAAAGGTCATCTAATTAAACAAAAAAGTAACATTTAATTAGTCACAAATGTTCTTAAAATACGGTTTGTGCCATTTGCAATTAGCCTGTGAAAAGCTGATTCATGCTTCTCACATCCAACAAAGTGTTACTTTTGATTTTTAAAGAAATAAATGGTTTTAAGCTGTATCAGGCTACTAATATTTAAATATAAATCGAGAATTGGCTTTGAGTCATATTTGGCATGATCTCTTACTTTTCTTCCCAGTGGTCAAAATTATTGCTGAATTTCCCAATAACTCTCATAGCAATTCTCTTGGGACACAACCAAATAAATTCTACACAGATTCATACTCTGGAATCCTAAGCAAAGCCAGTAGGATTGCAAGTTATAGTCCAGCAGCTATCTGTCAAATGGTGACACGCTGTGATGTGTCTGTTTGCCATCAGGACACTGCTGTGATAAAAACTAATATTACAGTTATCCCAAACACCTTTTCAAAGCCACTGCTCTTTGAACATTTAGGTGGTGTTACTTCAGAGAAACACTAATTGGAATGTATGGACAGTTAATTTGATCCCTGCAATTTAGAACCTTGGTTGCAGAGCATTTGTAAAGCAACAGGTGGTTTCAGAGGAAGCTTTTTCATGAGACAAGGAGAGGCCTTTTTTTTTTTTTCAAAGGATGGAACTAGTTGTATCTAATCACTGTACTAACCACTGTCCTTCTGTTGGTGCTGACAATATCTACAGGAAGGGTGATTACAGAGTCCTGCACTTAAATTTTTACCCAATTGACAAATGATGTGCAATTAATTAAAAAAATGTCTATTAACAAAAGTATTCCCCTAACTATAACAAGCACACAAGCTAGTAAAAGTTCTTAGCCTGATAGAGCAACATTTTACAAAGCCTTAATAGCATAGTCGTGGCAGGACTAAACACACGAGTTTCAATTAATGTAGAATTATTTTAACTTAAAAATAGTTTAAGATAAGAGTACATTCAGCTTTAATTTGCAATGCTCAAATCTACAATCTGCAACAGGTTTTTTTTTTTATCTAAACCTCCTTCAGTTGTACTTTACTTCCCTTTTCCATTTTGGGCATAGCTCTGCTACTGAAAAAGAACTAAATGACAAGGATGTACAACATATGCCCAAGTCTTTTTCTTAAGCATATGCCACATAGTAATACTTGAATTCCAGTTCCTGCTCCAGTGATAGTCTGCAGCAAAATTCCCATGGGTAGAAAACCACACTGCCTGGTGTCCTCTTGACACAATGTATAACAATATCCAGCAAGCTTAATACTCTACATAATATATTTCAACAGTACAGCCACAATTATTTTTAGGCATCTAATTCTTTAAGGCTTTCTGTGTTATTGCAGGGAATTTTGGCCATCCCCTGCACCGCCAAAGTAAGCTTGAATAATTTCTGTCAAGAGTTCAGAACTCTCTACAGAGCAGGCTGGGAGTCTACAGAACTCCCAACAGTCTACAGAATTCCTCCCACTAGCGACACACAGAAGGAGGCTGAGATTTTTGGTCTGATACAAACAAACTTAATAGTCTTTAAAATATTTGCTGCAATTCATCCATTTAATACAAATTTAAATCCATGTGTTACAGCAAAACATGCATGCCTATTAGGGCTGTGTCCTTCTTTCAAGGATTTCAGTCCTTTCCTAACTAAAGGAAATTGCAAAACTCTTGCTCATTTCCCCGGGAAAAGAATCAGATCTTCTCTTATCTTTATCAGGGACTACAACATATTTTAACATGAGAATTGTCCATATCCAAAAGTGGTTTTGCAGTGGAATTAACACAAAAAACGAGGCCTATAACACAGAATTCAGAACAGACAGTCAGTACTATTCGCTCAACCCTTAGCATTTGGCCATCTTATTTAGTCCCAACAGGCTAGTTATAATCCATTTCACAGGCTTCAGGATGTAGGAAAGATCCAACAGTCAACAACTGCTAGCCGAAAAAAATAACAAATGTGCAAGTGAAGCAGGGCATCTCACTTCTTTCATTAACAAGCCCGAAGCACTCGCGTGCTCAGCTGTCCTGCATGATCACACTGTAGGACATCACAGTAAGCAAAGCAGCTCTCACCGCAGTTGCTTTGTCTTTTATCAGACTGTGCTGTCCCTTCTTACCAGCAAAAATAGAAACATTCTCTGCTTGGACACACTTTATAAAACACTAAAATCTCGGTATACAACCATTTATAACACTTCCATAATTAGCTGGAGCTCTGGCTTGGAGGGTGTTGGGGAAGGAGCAGGAGGAAAGAAAAAGCTGTGTGTTAAATATTGTTAAGACTTCCGCTCTTTTATATGTAACATCAGAAAGAGAGAACTGCATAAAGTCGTTCTCATGGTTTTCATTATCGCATATAGTTAATCAAAAACACTTCGACCCCAGGCAACCAACACACTGCAAGGAGAATATTAAAAGGGTATAAAAGCATCCTACTCACTTGGAAACTAATTAACTTGGTTAAAAATGAAACAGTTTTTTAAAAAGTACTGTAGTGTCAGAAAGGGCTTGTTGATACCTCAGATTTACTATGTGTGCACACAAATTAAAGCCAATTTTGCTTCTGTTGAAGCTAATGGCAAATGTCCGTCTCTAGGGCAGGCAGATCAGGCCTTCAGCATTAGAGTTAAATCTTGAAATAAAGAGGATAACTATATAGTATTAAAAATTGGCTTAAGGTCCCTGATGCTAGTTTAAGAGCAATTTAGACACTTAATTCCAAAATAATAGCCCTGAAAATCTTTCCTCAACAACTTCCTAAATTTTGCAGTGCCTCTATTATTGTGAATATCTCTTTCCACTTTAGAGCAGACAAAACAGCTTCTTTCTTAAGTGTTATACATTGCTCCCTATTTAACTTACCCATGGCCAGATATAGATTGAACACCCTGAAGCCAAGACCCCTCCACTGAGCTGTGGAGGTCTACAGTGCAGGTGCCCCATTCTGACATTGTCATCTGGAATCTTTCTATGGTCAAGGGAGATCATGTCACTGTAGTTAAACGAGTTCAGGCACAACTTCCCTTCTCTCAAGATTTGCTCAGAAGAACTATGGTATAGATTCTACTCATTCTGTTGAATGAGTAGACATTGATACTTAGAGGTGGGGAAGAACTCTGTGTTTGGTGTCACTCTTCCTATTTCTGTTAGCAACCAATCATTCTCTGAGTACATCTACTGAACACCAGTGGAAGCAGGATCTTCATTAAATGCAGTAACAAGCCCTTTCATTCAAAAGATGCATGGTATAACATCCCTTTTACTCTAAGAGATGAAAGCACATATGAAGATTATGAAAAAATAATTTCTATCTCAGGATATTTGAATTCATGTCCTCAGATGTGCCAAAGCCCTCCAGGTATTGGCTAGTCTGATGACTATGCGAGGTAAGGAATTGATGGTTTCAGACCCTCTTAATAGGACTGTTCCACAAACAAACAAACAAACCAAAACTAGGAATTGATTGAGGTGGATGAAGACAGCAAGAAGCAGCAAGGCTTTTTGCAGCATGATGTACAAAACCCCAGTCTCCTGAACAGACTCCAAAAGTAAGCAAATGCACCCCTTCTTTTCTGCAGGAAACTTGTCTCTCAGCACAAGCCCATGTTTCCAGCTCTCATGAGATGGTCGCCTCAGCATCCCGTGCACTTGGCACTCCACAAGTTTTTCAAATTGAGATCTCTTTTTGAAATCCTAACTACAATAAATAAAACATCCAACAGCAGAGCAAACACAGTAGTCAAGAACACTTTGTTCAGCATATTTCACCTAGACTAGCTCGGGTGACTCTAATCAGCTGGTTTGGATTCCATCTTGAGTTTTTTCTCTGTATGGAACCAATATTAATTCTGGGTTATTTTCCAGGCACCTGTATGATAAGAGGAATGTGGCTTCTTTAAGATGTGCTCAGCCTCTGCCAATTTTAGACCCGGCCTTGCACTGAAAGCCTCCTGTTCAGACCCCATTTATATGAGAAGCCAATGAAATTCTCAGCAAGGGCTTTAATATATTTTGAGAGTTTCTGAATAATAGAGGCCATAATTTGAAATTCTCCCTCGCTGACATAGATTAAAATTAGAATACGCAAACTGAATAAATATCTATATTAAAAAAAAATCACATCAAATCCTGCATTACAGGATTTTTAGACGTAGCATCACAATTATTTAAACAGGGATCACAAGCAGTACAGAATAGGTCACAAGTCTAAAATTGTTACTGATGCCTGTTGAGTACTGGGATACTTTAAGAGTGATTCTGTTGCACTGATTAATAATAGAGCACATTACAGTGTTTTTATTTACTCAGCTTTCTCTCACATGAAACTAATCCACATATACATTATTGATAAATAATGCGCACCTCTTCTGTTCACAACATCTAAATTATGCCGAATTAGGAACAGCTGATAAACAAATACACATAATTGTTTATCCTAGTAGACATCACTATATTTGTAGACAGTAGACTTGGTGTACTGCAGTTTTTAGTAAAACCCAAAGACAAATAAATAAATGGAGTATTTCACTAGATGCCACAACATTTGGCTTTCACATTGATACCTGTCTCAATACTCTTTTTTTTTTTAGATAAAATATATTAGAATTAATTTAAATATATACAGAAGAGGCTTTTGAAATAATGCACCCTGATAAAAATTAAAAAAAAGAGACTATTTTAGAGTAGATTAACTTGCAAATGTTTCAGTAGTGCAATGCACAATAGTTGTTCCATCAACAAGAAATAACCTTCTACCAGTGTTCACTTCTGCCCTGTTTTTACAAAGCAGTGCTTATTTTCATCTAGGAACTAAACACATCATTGCCAAGCAACATCTTTCAAGAGTCATGAAATATTTAGCACAATATTCACCTGAGAGCATCACCTAATACAGATTTTCAAAGCAATAATCTTAGGTTACATTTGCATTGGGTTTCCAAGAGGAAGTATGAGTTTTCCTATGCAGATACACAAGGTCAAATTCACCTCATCAGTTCACTTAATTCATGATTGGAATGAATTTGGGCTACCTGGAGCCGTCTGAAAATGGTGACATAGGAAATAGGCCTTATAACCCCCAAAAGATGGCAGGATCAATAGCGGAAGTGCAGCTACACCAATGAACACACAGCATGGACAACAAACAGGAGCCATTGTGCAGCAGGAAAACTATTACACAGTTGCCATCATGGTAAAGTCGTAGGAAGACTCGCACAGCTAGAGTGCTCTAATAGAGGGCTATAATTCATCTGAGTTAAACTGTATCTGCATCTTCAGCTTTATCTAGCAGAAAATAATTACCTGAGAAAAGCCCCACAGAATATTCATTGTTTAATAATACAGTATTACAGAGAAATAAGTTTGTTATATGCTGTATGTTCTGCCATTTATGACTGGACATCTTAGGTGAGCAATTCATAGGGCCAATGACGTATATTGTGGGGTTTGAGGTTTTTTTGATCACTGGGGCAATACAAGTATGAGACAAAAGCATAAAACCCTAAAAGCAAGCCATTCTTCAAATACTGAAATCCAAATCCCATTTTATTATGCTGTCAATGAACTGCCGAGATTCTCCTTTGCTTGTTAACATGATAGCAGACAGATGAGAAGAAATAAAAAGTACTGGCGTGTGAAAGGTAAATCAAAAGGGGAGATTGAAGGGATTTCTCGAGTTACTCAGGTGAGTTTTTAAGCCCCAGCCAGTGACCCAGCCAGTGGTCAGAACGGTGCAGGTTCCGTTTGGTTGCTCCAAACGCTTAGACACGGTATCCAACTGTCTGCCCAAAAGGCTGAGAATTTGCAGTTTCTTTGTAAGCTTACTGCACAATTAACAAAAGAAGGGAATTTGATACTAACTAAACAGAGAATGAATAGTCAATAACATTGTATAAACTTTTTCAAGTCACAAATCTTTATGCAGCATGAGCGACTTCACGTTACTGGAGTCTTTTACTGCAAAGTTCCCTCCACTCATTTTTCAGTTGTAAAATGTATTTTTCTAAAATGAAACCCTCACCTGTTGGCAGATAATGTCATCAAATCCCTAACTTATAAAAACAAAGGTAAACCAGAGACTAGAATTTACTGTAAATTAATAAAATGAAGAAAACTGTGGTTAGAGAGATCCTTAAACATTCTGCAGAACAGCAAAATAATTATTTTATGACTTTCAACATTGCTGGCATAATATTTATGAAATATATTATTCCAGTGGAAGAAAAAGAAGCATATTTTTTCACTGCTGGATTTCTAGTTCTTAAATTTGAAAAAGTAATTAAAGTACCACAACCAGCAATTTGAATAGAAAATTAAAACATCTAACAAGTTCCATGCTATCATAACTAAACAACTATGAAACAAGGTGGCATGTGACGAAGAAACACAACAGAGAAAATGCAAATACAAGGATATTTGTACAACAAGTTTGAATGCAGTTAACTAGATTTTATAGACCTAAACTTGAATACTCTTATAGTGGGAACATTATTGTTTGCATGATGGTGTAGAATGCACTAGCTGTCAAGTTTAAGTAATACTTTACATACCGTTTTCATAACTGCAGAGTTAGCTTCATGAAACCCAGCTGTTCAAAATAAAACCTGGACTAGCAGTGCCATCTAGCATCTTTAAAAAAAAAAAAAAAAAAAAAAAAAACAACAAACCCAAAATCTCTGTGCGCTTACAGAATTGGTAAGTTAGCATTTATTAAGACTATCAATCTTTGCAACAGATCTATGCATCAAATTGTAACCCTCAAGTGAGCAACAAGTTATGTTTTGATAATCAGTGTATTACCAAATATAACATCTGTACACATCACAAACCATCTGGACAATAAAAGTGTCAGACAAAACTCTTTAGCCTTTGAAAGAGCTCAACAGAAACTGGGAAGAAGAGGGCTGCATTTACTTATGCAGTGTTGGGTTATAACACACAGATAGTGTGAAGCTGTGATCAAATGGGAAGAAGGAACAGCAAGAGGTTGTCTTCTGGGAACAGAGGCCAAATACACAAACTGGATCCACTTCTTAGGCAAGACTGCTGACTGCCTGGGGCTTGGATTAAAGATGTGAAGAGAAATCTTCCTACTCTAGTACTGCTCTCAGATTATTATTCAGTTTTCTGGTAAGTAGTGACGAAGTTGCAACAGGAAGTCTGAGGGCAATCCGAAGAGACTTCAGGGCCCTGGGATGACTGGCTAAGGGATCAGAAGCACAAGTGGGTTTTTTCCTCAATCCTTCCATTTGCAGAGAATGATGAGAGAATAATCAGGGAAACACAGCAGAACAATACCTGCCTCCAAGCCTGGTGTCACCAGCAGAATTTTGGGGGTTTTGATCACAGGTCAGTCTATGTGGCACCAGGTCTGCTGGAAACAGGTGGGGTACACCCATCTCAAATGAGAAAAGAATCTTTGCTCAGGACTTAGCAGGACTCATTTCAGGACTTGATAAAAGAGCTTTAAAGTAGATTTCAACAGTGAAAGGGTAAAACCAGCTCACTAGGGATAAGCCTGGGGGTGGCACGCTGATGTTAAAGGGATGATGGGCTAGTGGAGTCCTTCAGTCTGCTGTCTAGGTGGAGTTAGGGGATGGAGATCCATGTGACAGCAAACAAGCATGGGTCACTGATGTGTGAGAAACTACAGAAGTGCCTGAAAATGGTGACATAGGAACTAGGACTTAGAACTCCCAAAAGGTGGCAGGATCAACAGCCCAGCAGAAGTGCAGCTACACCAATGCGCCCAGCATGGACAACAAACAGAAGCCTTTGTGCAACAGGAAAATTATTACACCATCACTATAATGGAAAAGTGGTGGGGAGACTTGCACAACTGCAGTGCCCCAATAGAGGGCTACAAACTCTTCAGAACAGATAAGGAAGGAAGAAGAGGCAGTGGGGCAGCCCTATATGTTAGGGAGTGTTTTGATAGTCTAGAGCCTAATGATGGTCACAATAGAGTTCAATGTTTATGGGTAAGGACTGGGGGAAGGTCAGCAAGGCAGATATCCCGGTAGGAATCTGTTACAGAGAACCTAAAATGGAGAAAAAGAGGAAATATTCTATAAGCAGCTGGGAGAAGTCTCACAGTTGCTAGCCCTTGTTCTCATGAGGGACTTACCAAGTTCTGCTAGAAATACAATACAAAGGAGAGGCAACAGCCTAGGAGGTTCCTGGAACATGTGGAACAGAAGTTCCTGTCATAGTTTAGCCCAGCTGGCTGGTTTAGGCTAGAATATATAACTTTATCAAGGACTTAAATGAGGAGATCAAGTGCACCCTTTGTAAGTTTACCAACAACATCCAAGTCGGGCAGGAGTGTTGATCTGCTGGAGGGCAGGAAGGCTCTGCAGAGGGATTAGGACAGGCTAGATCGATGCAATAAGGCCAACGGTATGAGGTTCAACAAGGCCAAGTGCTAGGTCCTGCCTGTGGGTCACAACTACCCCAGGCAGTGCTACAGGTTTGAAACAGAGTGGCTGGAAAGCTGCCTAGCGAAAAAGGACCTGGGAGTACTGGTCAACAGCGGTTGAAACACGAGCCAGCAGTGTGTCCAGGTGGCCAAGAAGGCCAATGGCATCCTGACCTGTATCAGCAATTGCATGACCAGCAGGACCAGGGAAATGAATCCTGTGTTGAATCTTGGGCCCCTCACTACAAGAAAGACACTGAGCTGCTGGAGCGTGTACAGAAAAGGGCAGTGAGGCCAGTGAAGAGTCTAGAGTAGAAGTCTTATGAGGAGCAGCTGAGGGAGCTGGGCGTGTTTAGCCTTGAGAAAAGGAGGTTCAGGGAAGACCTTATCACTCTCCACAACTACCTGAAAGGAGGTTGTAGTCAAGTGGGGGTTGGCCTCTTCTCCCATGTAACAAGTGACAGGACAAAAAGAAGAGTTTGACTGGATACTAGGAAAAATTGCTTCATGCCAAGTACTGGAACAGGCTGCTCAGAGACATGGTACTGTTGTCATCCCTAGAGGTCTTTAAAAGATGTGGGAAAGTGGCACTTAGAGACACAGTTTAGTGGTGGGCTTAGCAATGTTAGGTTTACAATGAGACTAAGTGATCTTAAAGGTCTTTTTTAATATAAACTATTTAATGATTCTATGAGTCTATTATTTCTTAAGTAACATAAATACACAGAATAATATATATATATATAATATATATAAAATACACAGAATGTTTCAGATGACAAAAAATTGCTTATGCCAGTAAAGAAAAACATCTGCTTTGCATGGCTTAAATGAATTTCTCATTCTGAAATTCAATAGACTTCTGCACAGGTATATATAGACATGTAACAATACATATGAAATACATTCATTTGATCCTTTCTATATGGAGTTAAAAGACTCTAGATTTTCAAAAGTGTAACTGAGTAAAATTTCACCCACTTTTGTTTGTTGAGCAGAATGAATTGCTTGGCATTGCATAAGACAAAACATGAAAACAAATACTGCCTCTCAGAGCCTACAGTGCAAAAGACAGGCTCTGAAATGGCAGGATGTACTGGAAAGCCTTGAAACACATTCATTAATTATTGTCATTGTTAGGAGCAAGCCTTTAGAAAGAACTTGAGTGCAAACAGGGATGGGAACACACTGTAGCATAAGAAGCTCAGAGAAAGAGAAATTAAATGAATTATTATACAAGTCCAGCCATGGTAGCCTCTTGGCAAAACAGTACAGATAAGAGATAGAGATATATGTAGATATAGATATAGGCACACAACTTAGCCCCATAGGTACAAATAATTTCTATATTGCATAAAACAGATGAAATTAATTGTACCACAGGCTTGATAATGAGATTATGAATCTTTACATTAAAGCCTCTGAAGAATCATTACATTGTGCAAAATAATTAAGGCCTCGGTGACTTTTAAACAGATTTCACTTGTCATTGTCTTCCCCTGTTCCAGGATTTTTGTGTGGACATTTACTGAGAAAAGTTTCATTGATCTAGAACTCTAAATTTAAGATACAGCTTGAAATACCTTATGTTATTCTACTGATGAAGGAAAATTCTTTCCCTATCCCAGCAAAGTTTTGTTGGGAGAGAAACAAAAATAAAATGCAAGGATTTAAACAAATATTTTGGAGAAAAACTAACCCCAACAAATATAGATGCCAGTCTATGACACATCACCAGCAAACTTTGTTTCCCCAGAAAAACATACAAAACAATCAAGACAGCCTAATATACATTCTGGCTCACATCTCAAAACTAAAGTTATGTCAATGTAACTGTTAGGCAGCTACTGTAACATCCCCTCCACCTATATCAAAATCATTGACCTGTTAGAAGGCCTAACAGAAAATTGCTGTGTCTATATATATATAGAAATGTTATTTTCTTTCAAGGAGCACATGTTTTTTTTTCAGTCAAAAGTCACACTTTACTATTATCTACTTATTACAACTGGTATTACTTAAGGTTCTGTGAGCTTCAGCTATGGCTCAGCATTCAAGTAAGATTCAAGTACTAGATACATTTCTGTGATATTCTTATTTTCCATGTCAGGACTTGGACTGTTTGTTTATTTCCCAAAACATTTTCAGGGAAATCAACTCTGTTGATTTCATATTTCATATTTCATATTCATATTTCATATTCATATTTCATATTTCATATTCACTCTGTTCATTTCAATAATGTGTTTGCAGTTCTTTCAAAAAGACCAGCATGTCCTATGTAGAGAAGTGAAGCAGCAAACTGTCAACACTATAGTCTGATGTCTTTACCTTTGTAAAAAAAAACCCAAACCAAATCAAACAAAAAACCCACAAAAACCAAAACCAAAACCAAAAATAAACAAACAAATAAAACCAAACAAAAAACCACAAACCAAATGGCAGCAGCATGCTATGTTTTTTCCAGTACAATCACACTAACTTTTGACCTACCAATAGAAAGGCACAACATGCATTTTGAAAGACTTTAAAGAAAATGTGGGGATGGAGACATGGCAGATGTTTTGCAAAGCTCCCTTCTGTCCTCAGTTGATTATTTCAAGTATGCTAGAAAGGAAACACTGTGAGGTGGTAACCCACAGAATGTTTTCTTTTCACACTCACTTCAATTCTCCATTTAAATGTAAGTTAATATCTTAACTTTTTGCTGTGTTCTAACCAAGAAACTTTTATTTTCCCTTCTTATTTTATTTCTATTACAGCATGCTGGTGTGATTGGGAATTCATACCCACTGTGTGAGTCTCTGTTTATGGGCCTAGGGAGGCAAGGTCCCTTGTACACACTAGCATAGCTATTTATGCACATCATATCAGTTTATTCAGACGACTCATCATATGCCTGCAGAGTTCAGGGCTTGATATGAGTGTGTGCTCCATTTGTCAAGCATCATCCTTTTAATGATTAAATAGTAAGAATGTTTGCAAAGGAAACAACTAGTAGAGTTTAAAATGGTGGGTGGAGGGGTTGTAATACATTCAAACTAGACACACACACACAAACTAACCCACTGGCTCAAAACTGATTAGCTGCCTAAGGCCACTGAGAGCATAGGCACAGGATGTTTTCTTTAAGGAAGGAGGGGTGAGCTTGACCTTTTAATTTATAAAGGGAAACCACACACCCAGGTGCTGCAGCTCTGCTCACAAAGAGCAATTAGGACATAATCTGGGTTGTTTATTTTGTTGGGTTCAGAGGTCCACGCTGAAAGATCAAAAAAGTATTATAGTCCTTCACTAAGCTCCATGCATGTGATGTTTTTCAACTGCCTTTTGTGTTGGTACTGTTTAGTTATTTGTTTGTTTGGAAAGAAAAAACTGTCTCTTTTAAGTAGGAAATCCCACTTGAGCTACAGCAAGGCAAATTGCCCCATTCATGTTAAAATTGGATTTAAAAGAACAGCTTCCTCAAGAGGGAAAGTGGAGAGGCAGGCACTGATCCTTTCTCTTTTGCAACCAGTGACAGGATCCGGGGAAACAGTGTGAAGTTGTGTCAGGTGAAGTTTAGGTTGGATATAAGAAAAAGGTTCTTCACCCAGAGGGTGGTTGGAGCACTAGAATAGGCTGCCCAGAGAAATGGTCAGAGCACCAAGCCTGACAGAGTTCAAGAAGCGTTTGTACAACGCTCTCAGGAACATGGTGGGATTCTTGGGGTGTCCTGGGCTGGGCCAGGAGTTAAGACTCAATGATCCTGACAGGTCTCTTCCAACACAGTATATTCTAGCCATCGATTATAACAGGTACTTTAAGGGACTCTTCTGGGCAACACGGACACCAATGTCACAGCCAAAGTTGCACAATTTCCTCTGCCACTTTCCCAGAGTGAAAGAGTCAAGCTCGCGTGGTTTTTTTGACCCAAACTGTGCCAGCACAGCAAAGAAAGTTGGGCAGTGTTTTAAAAAAACAATAAAAAATTGTTTCTCAGGCTGTCAGTACAGATCAAATAGTGAGAGAAATAGTATATACTGTGGTGTACCCAATCTCTGGTACCTTGAATCTCTCCAAAGATCTATAGGTGCTGTCCTGAAAGTGCTGCTGCCTATTAGCACAGTCTCAGGTTTCTTTAAAACAGTCCTGCATTGAAAATATGCACAGTAGACCCTTTGGCCGTGGTACTGGTTCAAGGACAAACTGGACTGTAACAGCTTATGTAACTTTCTTTTCTCTTTCTTTTTTTTTCTTTTTTTTTTTTTTTAATGAAGGTGTAATAAAATACTTAAAGGACAAGTGCTTGTGTCATGCACCCAGGAAATCTAAGGCCCTCAGTAGGACAAAACCTGTTATTTATTATAGGGATATACAACTTTTAGCATACTGTAATGTCTCGGACAATCTTCAAGCAAGAAAAAGATTCTTCCCCTCTACTAAAGTGCTTCGTAGTTGATCTGTCATCAACTACCCACAAGAGAGTAGGGGGGTAAAAATAGACATTCTTCACAACAAATTTCTTTCCAAATCTTTCAGATTCCCTGTCAATGCCTTTTCTGTGGCTGCAGTTCTTGCAGCTACAGGGGACCTTGGCCAACAGGATAGCAGACAAGCCATACACTGGAAACACTCTGAAATCTTAAAATTGGCACAGAGCGATGTCAAAGCTCATCAACGGAGTTACTCTACTGCAACAACTAATCCCTGTTGGCTGGGATACTTCAGTTTGGTCAGTACTCTTACAAAGACTTCTACAGAACCTCAAGTTAACACACTGTTAGCCTGATCCAGAAAACACAGATAATAATGGAGACCTTTTTCCAGCTGATGTGACAGGCTGCTGGCTCAGGAATTGTAAACAGTCTTGTTTGTATGAGTACCAGTTCTTTCAGTGTGTGTGAATTTAAATCATGAAGGCTATGACAGCAGCACCTTCTTGGAATATGCTGGTATATGGCAGACAAAAGCATTAGAAACAAACTAATAAAAGGTGCTTTTTTTATCAAAATATTTGGTTTCATCATAGATTCTATGATTTCATCATAGAATCATAGAATCAGCTGGGTTGGAAAGGACCTCTGAGATCATCAAGTCCAGCCCTTGATCCAACACCACCACAGTTACTAGACCATGGCACTCAGTGCCACATCCAGTCTCATCTTAAAAACCTCCAGGGACGGTGAATCCACCACTTCCCTGGGCAGTCCATTCTAATGCCTGATTACCCTCTCTGTAAAGAATTCCTTCCTAATATCCAACCTAAACCTCCCCTGGCAGAGCTTAAGACCAAGCTCTCTTGTCTTACTGACAGTTGACTGGGAGAAGAGACCAACCCCCACCTGGCTACAACCTCCTTTCTAATGTTTGCTGAGATTTAAACTTACAACAAGAAATTTTAAATAAAGACAAACTGGCTATTTGGTCTTATCTTCATTATTTAGAAATTTTCTTTCTCTCGAAGGTCTTCATGGGAAGAAAATAAAACCCAAGTCTAACATCTCAAACTTCCAGAACAGCCCATAAGCCTGAACATGTCCATTTATTTTCTTTTCTTTTTTTTTTACTTTGATTTTCCTACAGAATTGAAGCAAATTTGTTTTTCTAAAGGAAATGCATACAAAAAAAATCAGCAGTGTGAGATCTGATCCACTGCAACATTTTAACTAACACAAAGACCAGTGATGTAGAGATGTGAGCCCTCACTATATACGGCATTAATATTTTCCACAGATTTGATACTCTAAGACAAAAATTACAAAGGAATCAGTTCTGCTATCCTGAGTTTCAATTAAGAAAAACTACAGCATTCTGTAGGATTAAAACTAATTTTTCTTTCATCAGAGTTAAAAACTAATTTTATAGGGCACAAACAGAAAAGAGAGATAAAATCTGTTTCTGAATGCATTTGTTGGTTATGAACACAAATTCAGCTAAGTTTTTGTTCTTTTTAATTGATGGAAAATATTAAAATCTCAAAAATACAGCAAGGGCAGAAAATAAAATATACAAGATTCAACATTTCATCCAAAAATAAATGTCCTAAGCTTCGATATCAATTGTTTCACTTTTAAATAACTGGAACATGATTTCGTTGAACAAATGTTCATTCGGGGGGAGAGGGGGTAAGGCTATTGTACAAAAGCCAGTGGATGTCATACTCAAAGCATGTTCCTTCTCATAGTGTGGACTTGAATCCCCTGTTAGGGGCTTCTGTACAGTCACATTTAACCACAAGTTACTGGATGCAGGAATTATGTGGAAGATAGATAAGGGTAAGAGGAACTTTCTGTAGCATACCTTAGAACAAAAGATGGATCTTATAGCCATGATAGTGACTCCTGGCTCTTGTGTTTATGAAAAAACTGAAATCTTTATCAATACTGGATATAAATCATTTCCATATTTTAAAGAAAGGCTACCATGTAGAAAGCTAAAGAACTACAAAGCTGGTCGTAACTTAAAAAGACATAACTGAGAAATAGAGAAGCAAATTCAATGCTTTATTTCTTAAAATTTTAAACTACATCACATGAGCAGAAGAGCAAATTAACAAATATGCAGGTGGGCAAAGTTTTATTTTGTCAGCTATTTTACAATCCCAAGTAAATGGACATTGTACAAGAAAGAATTTGCTGCACAGATGAAGTAGCAGACTTGGATTCTGGAGATTTTGCTCTTACATCTGCTACTGGCCTTCTGAGTTGCCTTCAACAAGTCACTTCCACAGCTTGGACCTCAATTTCATAGCATATAACACAGATTTCCTCTGAAAAGCATTTTGTCATGTCTTCGTAATGCCCTCAGTTAAATTGTATTGTTTACATCTTTTACTGATTAAAGGGTGGGTCCAGTTCTATGCATGCTGCATCTCACCTAAAAAACCCATTGCACAGGCTCGAAGGCTTTACCCACATTTGTAAAGCCCTGTAGTGACAGGCGAGGGTCGAAACAGCAGGTGAAAGGTGCACTGGAAGCCGCAGACCCAACCCTGCATTCAGGTGGTTCAGGACTTTGGTCACCTGAGACTGACCCCGGAGATGACAGTCTCGTTCGGCAGCACCCTCAATGACCAAGCAGCCTTTTTCAAGGACAGCACTGCTTGCTCCACACAGAGAGGGGCCTAGAAACGGTGGCCTAACCAAAGCTCATCTCCACCCTTCACCCGGCTGGTTAACTGCAGCCAACAGGCATCTTCTAATTGCGGTCAAACAAAGTCTAAGAAACAAAGGCATACACCTGCCTTTAAAGGTGTGCCCAAATTGACTCTTGCATGCTGGAACGTCAGAACCGTGCTTGATACTGTGGATAGTGGATGTCCTGAGTGTCGTTCTGCTCTAATTGCCCATGAACTGTCACGTCTCAACATCAACATTGCTGCTCTCAGTGAAGTTCGTCTACATGAGGAAGGCAGCCTTAGAGAACATGGTGCTGGTTACACACTCTTTTGGTCAGGTAAACCCAGAACCAAAAGGCATCTTTCAGGAGTTGGCTTCATGATTAAAAACTCTAATTGTCCCTAAACTCGAAAATCTGCCAACAGGTCATTCTGATCGTGTTATCTCTTTACGCCTTCCACTACGTAACAAGCAACATGTTGTTCTCTTTAGTATATATGCCCCAACTCTCCAAGCTGACCCTGACAAAAAACATGAATTTTACCCAAAAGGTTCCCGCAGATGATAAGATCACTATCCTTGGTAATTTCAACACCAGAGTAGGAAAGAACTTTGAAGCCTGGAAAGGAGTATTAGGCAAGCTTGGTTTTGGAAACTGCAACAATAATAGATGCTTTCTGCTAGAGTTTTGTGCAGAGCAGCAGCTCACCATCACCAACACTATCATGCAGCAGAAAAACAGACTGAAGACAACCTGGATGCATCCTAGATCCAAGCATTGGCACCTCATTGATTATGTCTTGGTGCGACAGAGAGATGTTCGCGATGTCCATCATACCCGCATGATGCCTAGTGCAGAATGTCAAACAGACCATCGACTTGTGTGCTGTAAACTTAACTTCAACCTTAAGTTCAAACCTAAAAGGGGCGGTATCCCAAGGAAGAGACTCCAAGTTAACAGTCTTCAAACAGCTACAGTGAGAGACAGATTCCAGGCAAATCTTCAAACTGGGCTCGAAGATCATTCCATAGATCCCTCTCCTGAAACACTTTGGCAACATATTAAAAATAGCATCTTGCAGTCCTCTGAAGAATCCTTAGGGTTCTCCTTCAAGAAGAACAAGGACTGGTTTGATGAAAATAATCAAGAGATCCAGGAATTGTTGAGGAAGAAGAGAACTGCTCACCAAGCTCACCTTGCACAGCCATCTTGTCATGTAAGAAAAGCATCCTTTCATCTTGCATGCAGCAAGCTCCAACAGAAACTTTGTGACATCCAGAACAAGTGGTGGATCAATCTAGCAGGAAAAATTCAATTATGCACAGATACGGGTGATTACAGAGGATTCTATGAGGCCCTGAAAACAGCATATGGGCCTACATAGCAGGTCCAAAGCCCTCTACGCAGTGCAGATGGTCAAATGCTTCTCACAGATAAAACCTCCATTCTGAATCATTGGTCTGAACACTTTCAGACTCTTTTCAGCACTAGCCATGTAGTCCAAGACTCAGCAATTCAGTACACTACACAACAACCGGTGAGGAATGAATTGGATATTGCCCCTACTGTGGGAGAAACTCTTAAGGCCATACAGCAGGTGAAAACTGGCAAGGCAGCTGGGGCTGATGGAATTCCATCTGGAAGCATGGGGGCCAAGTACTCCATGCTAAAGTTCACGAGTTTGTGGTCTGCTGTTGGGAACTAGGCGAACTACCATCAGACCTTCATCACTGGTGCAGTCATCATCACTTTGTATAAGAAGAAAGGAGTTAAATCAGACTGTTCAAATTACCGTGGCATTACTCTTCTCTCCACTGCCAGCAAAATCCTGGCAAGAATACTCCTGAACAGACTAATACTCGCTACAGCAGAAGGAACTCTACCTGAAAGCCAATGTGGTTTCAGAGCCAACAGGAGTACCACAGACATGGTATTTGTTCTCAGACAACTGCAAGAGAAGTGTAGGGAACAGAACAAAGGTCTCTATGCAACCTTTGTTGATCTCACCAAGGCTTTGGATACTGTGAGCAGAAAAGGTCTATGGCAGATTTTGGAATAATTAGGATGTCCCCCCAAGTTCCTTAAAATTATCATCCTACCTCACAAGGATCAGCACGGCCAAGTCAGATATGGCGACATACTTTCTGAGCCCTTTCTAATAACCAATGGTGTGAAACAAGGCTGCATTCTTGCACCAACCCTATTCACAGTCTTTTTCAGCATGATGCCCCAAAGGGCCATGGCAGACCTCGATGATCAGGACGGTATCTACATTCGATATCGTACTGATGGAAGCCTATTCAACCTAAGGCGACTGAAGGCCCACACCAAGACCTTAAATCATCTTGTCTGCGAGCTGCTTTATGCTGATGACCCCGCACAGAAGCAGCTCTGCAGCGTTTAACATCCTGCTTTGTTGAGACTGCTGAGCTTTTTGGGCTGGAAGTCAGCTTAAAGACTAAAGTTCTCTATCAACCTGCACCTCAGGAAGTCTTCCTTCATCCCCACATCACCATTGGCCAATCAGAGCTCAAATCAGTCCAGCAGTTTAATTACCTAGGTAGCGTCATCTCTTCGGATGGTAAGATTGATGGAGAGATAGACAACAGGTTAGCAAAGGCATATAGAGCTTCCAGAAAACTCCATAAAAGAGTCTGGCGAAATGAACACCTGAAGAAAAGTACAAAGATCAGTGTTTACAAAGCCACTGTGCTGTCTATTCTTTTATATGGATCCGAATTGTGAGTCCTCTATTGCCACCACCTGCGACTCCTAGAACACTTCCATCAATGCTGTCTCTGTACAATCCTAAACATCCACTGGTCAGATTATGTGACCAATACATCTGTTCTAGAACAGGCAGCAGTTACGAGTATTGAGGCCATGTTGCTGAGAACACAGCTGCGCTGGGCAGGGCACGTCTCAAGGATGAAGGACCACCACCTCCCTAAGATTGTGCTTTATGGTGAGCTTGCCACCGGCTGCTGCAAGAGAGGAGATACAAGGACTTGTGTCTCCAAAGAGGAGATATACGGACTCCCTGAAACAACATCTCAGCCTTGGCCATATTGATCAACATAACTGGTCTACTCTGGCCTCCAATCGGGAGGTCTGGAGACACGCCATCTATAACGCTGCTGATGCCTTTGAGAACGCACGCAGGATCACTCTTGAGGAGAAAAGACAACACAGAAAGAATTGTGTCTTGCTGATACCATCCAAGGAGTCCTTCTGCTGTGCCTTTTGCAACCAGATTTGTCTATCTCGCATTGGCCTCTTTAACCACCAGCGCGCTTGTAGCAAATGTGGGTAGAGCCCTTCCCAAATCTTTGTTCGCAAAGCCTAGCCATGAACCATGATCTGACCCTTTGTGAAGGCAAAATATGGTTTGGGCATATGGGATATAATTTATCATCATGATACTACCCTTCAGCAAATAATGTTAACCCAGGGTTATCTGCAGAATCCAAAATGAGATTTAAGACAGATTTATGCATCTACAAATTGAACTCTTGAAAGCTTTTGCTCAGAGATTGTTTAAGGTTAACAGGAACCTCAGGCTTCAGCAAAGGTCATTGGCATCTACAGATCAACTTCTAGTGTCTTAAAAAGCATCTGAGCACTTAAAACTGGACAAGATCAAGCAACTGTACACATCAGGATATACTTAGTATCATGGAGTAAGCATGTCTCCTACTGGAATCCAAAAACTAAATCTGCTTATTTTCAGGAGGGATTTAATCCATTGGGTGTTACCAGTCATAGCCACATGAAGGCAGACTTGAATATCAGTGCCTGCTTGAACTGCTGCTTTTTCATATTTCATTAGGTAGCCATAAAATGCATGAACATGCATAAAATGCATGAAAATGCATGAATGTGCAATAAGTAAAACCCACATCTTCTAGAGGTAAAGCTTTAGCCCTAGGCCACAGCTGGTGTTTTTCTGGACAAAAGTGCATGAAAAGTAGAAAAACTACATTAGAATTGATTAAGAAAAGGAAGAGAAATCATTTTAATTAAAATGGCTTAAGCACTTTATTGCACGGTAGATGCAGACCTAAATCCTCTTCAGGAAGAAGGATTTAAAACAAAAAGTCCCATCACATTAGTAAGAACTGTGGATGAAAAGCAACCACCACTTGTGCTTCCAGATCTGTTTCAAAGTACTTATTCTTTTGGACAAAGAAGATTTATCTGAAGTATCTATAAATTCAAATGAGGAAAAGGCATCTTTCCCCAGCACAGAAACTGCAGATAGATTTCCAACAGAGTGGTACCACATCAAATGCTTTCTCTTAGGTATACAGACAACAAATTAAATGCATCAGGCTTCAGCTTATTCTAGAGGAGCCATGCATCCAATCACTTATTGCAAGCAGACTCTCACAGTAGTTGCATTGCACAGAAACAGAGCTCACTTGCAGACATAATGATGCCTCCAGATACCTAAGTTTTTGCAGTTCTTACAGTGTTTCAGCTCAGATTCGAACTTTTCACACATTTTCTCATAGAAATGCATGTTTTAGGTATCTTACACTTATCAGTAAGAAATGACATTCTGACAGTCAAGTTATAATCAGTAACTAATCTGAATCAAACATTGTACATGTCTAGTTCAGGTCCTTTACTAACTTAACCCGCTGTCATATTTATTACAGCTAATTCCTAGAATATTGCAAAAAGCTCTTGGTAGGAGGGGAGGGAATTGAGGGTGTGAGTATGCACACACATTTCTCAAGAGTTTGAATCAGTCTAAGTTACAGCTTCCTGAGTTTCTATTATTGAATTATTTGTTTGAACGCCAAATATCTGACTATGTGATTTGTGGTGTAATTCACTGTTTTTCATATCCATTACCTAGGCAGAAAATAGCACAAAATCTGCACTTAATACAAAATAGCACTTAATACAATTAACACAATTAAATTATTGACACAATTTAAAAGTGGCAGAAGCTTTATGAGTAAACAGACTGCAGAACTAGTCTAGGACCCTTTAGAGGACCTGGATTGTTAATGCAGCCTTGAGTAAGGGTGATAAACAGCATGATGACAGAAGAAGCCCCTCTGAGTAAGACAGCATCTCGTGATTATCTATCCCCTTTCTATTAAGGCTGATAATATCATCAGCAAAAGATTCCTTCTCTAGCTCAGTACCAGAGGAGTAAATTAACATAGTCTACCTATTATTATCTGCGACCACCATCCCCAGCTAAATACCTTGGTGCATCACATACAGCTCCTATTTATGCTGTCATAGAAGACCAATGCCCAAGACAGTAGAACAAGGGTAGCTGATCAGGTCCTCTTTTTCTCAGCAGTAAGGATGCATTCTTCAGACTAATTGGTTACAAATGTTCACTTAACTAGTGAAGTTATTCATATGTTACAGTAATGCAATAGTGAGTCTTGAAGACTTTAAATGTTGTTCACTTGTCTTTCTAAATCAAAATCACAAAACAATTATTATGGAAAAAATCAGTATTTAAAGCAAATGTCATTTTTAATCTAGGGGAAATTTGTATCCCAGAATTTAATGGATTGTTAGCACCCTTCCCTTCCCTTCCCTTCCCTTCCCTTCCCTTCCCTTCCCTTCC
>NW_016690211.1:2750809-2799729 GCF_001604755.1 Lepidothrix coronata | reverse complement strand
CCCTTCCCAAACCTTCCCTTCCCAAACCTTCCCTTCCCAAACCTTCCCTTCCCAAACCTTCCCAAACCTTCCCTTCCCAAACCTTCCCAAACATTCCCAAACCTTCCTTTCCCTTCCCATTCCTTTTTTTTTACCAGAGAGCAAACCCTAGCATAGCTAAAAAAAAACCCCAAGGATTAAAAATAAGAGTAGAAGCATTTTGCTATTATGTTATTGATTTTTTTCACTAAGATGTTATCAAATACTCATACTGTCTTATAGGTACTCAGTGCACTGTGTTTAACAAAATTCTAAATCAAATTTTTAGTGGATGTGCACACACAACACAATCACACTACACAGGCAAAATACAGGAAGAATGAAAAAAATCAGCATACATTGAGTGAGCAATAATTACTGTCTTCCTTAGTCTTCACTGGGAATTCTAGGGAATTTCTAGAATTGCCACACACAGATGTACTTTCTGCAGTTTGGTCAGTGCACTAAAACCACATAGAATCTGTTGAAGTCAGCTGCCCAGAATCAACTGAAATCTGAGTCCTGTTTATTCTCTGAGTTTTGCAGAATAAGAGTTTTAGGGAGAGGATCCTTATAAAAAGAAATGGAAAATAAATTATTGTGAAAGGATGAGACAGCTTGCTCTGTTCTTGGTTGTGCTGTAGTTTTGCAGAAGCTGTCACTTAGTAATGCAAGAATTTTGTTGAACTTCTAATTGAAATCTTTTTGTTTTCTTCATAATCACAAAAACTATAGGAAAAGAATTCAGCAGTCATTTAAACTGATCCCTTCACCAGATCAGGTCTATCTAGAACAACCCAACAAATTTATTTCTACCTTCTTTTTGAAACTTCCTACAACAAAGATCATGCAAACTAATGTTTCTTTGCAATGCTCACCAAAAGCACTGAAAAGTGTGTCCATAGTGTCCATAGAAAGTCCGTAGACTTTCTCCTGAGAGGATACATAATGGCTACTTTGGTACCATTCTTTCCAGTTATGACAATGTTAGTATCTTTCAGACTTGAAAAAGTGCGTCTCAAAAATAATTTTTTTAGTCTCACATTTTGGGTAGTTTTTACTCCCTTAAAAGTCTTGATAATCTCACTCCTGATAAGCAGACTTCTACAAAAAGAATTAGACACTTGAAAAACTTTTTACATGCTAGCTAAAAGTTTGACTAGGAAATGCTGAATAAATCTGTCATAAGAGTACTTAAATGCATATGTAACTTTAAACATACGTGCTGTCATGTTGAAATTTATTGGAATATGCACCTGCTTAGACACAGGCATGAGAATCACACAGAATCACAGAATGGTAAGGGTTGAAGGGACCACAGTGGCTCATGTGGTCCAACCTCCCTGCTCTGCCTAAAACATGTTACTCAGGATTGTGTCCAGACAGTTTTTTAATATCTCCAGTGAGGCAGACTCCACAACCTTTTTGGGGAATCTGTTCAAGTACTCGGTCACCTGCACAGTAAAGAAGTTCTTTCTCATATTCCACTCACAGGTGGAACTTCCTGTGCATCACTTTCTGCCCGTTGCTTCTTGTCATATTGGTTGGCACCACTGAAAAGAGCCTTTACACTTACAGACTTTGATGAGATCCCTTTTCAGTCATCTCTTCTCAAAGCTGAACAGGTCCAGCATTCTCAGCCTTTCCTCAAAGAGAGATGCTCCAGTCCCTTAATCATCTTTGTTACCCTCTGCTGGACCTGCTCCAGGAACTCCATGTCTGTCTTCTACTGAACCAGACACAGCACTCCAAGTGAGGCTTCACTAGGGCTGAGTACAGGGGCAGGATCAGCTCCCTCAACCTGCTGGCAATGAACTTCCTAATGCACCCCAGGGTACCACTGACCATCCTGGCCACAAGGACTCACTGCTGGTTCATGGACAGCTTGTCGTCTATCAGGACCCCGAGGTCCTCCTCCACAGAGCTGCTTTCCAGCAGGTTAGGCCCCAGCCTGTACCAGGAGTTACAGTGCTTGGAGTTATTCATCTCCAAGGTCAGGACTCTGCACTTGCCTTTGCTGAATTTCAGATAGTTCTTCTCTGCCCATCTCTCCAACCTTTTGAGGGTCCTTCTGAAGGGCTGCACAGCCCTCTGGGGTATCGGCCACTCCTCCCGGTTTGTATTGTCTACGACATTTTCTAGATGGGTGGGAAAGGGCTCAAAGTCCTGCAGGGCCAAGCCCAGTTTTGTTTGAAGATTTCTAATATATTAGGGAGTCTTATTCATAGATACTGTTTTTTATGTCATGATTCCGTGAGTTGATTTGTACTTACTTCTCTGACATTAATCTCAGTAATCTCAGTATCTCTTCATAGATACAACTTGCACATTTGCTCCTGTCGCAGAGGACAATACTTCTTACACATTAGCTGATGTTGATTGATTTGCTTTTGTCAGAAATACAGGCTGAACATTCTTGGTCCCAGGCCACTCCCTACTCCCAAATCTATTCAGTGTTCAGAAATGACACCTACGCGTGTCAGTCATCAATCAAAATACTGGGGAGACAATATGCCAGCCTCCACTTCTCTGCAGATGCTCCATGTCAGGAATAGGATAGGCTGTTTTCAAGGTCCACAATACTGTGAGTGTCTGTACAGATCTTCAAGGACAAGTTTGCATTTTGGAGGATGTATGGCTACGCCCTAGCTCCCATTTGAGGATACTAAGCAACTGCAAAAGAATGGAAAGACATTTCTTCTGGAAGCCACTAGGGAACAACTTGTCCACTGCACCTGTGCATAAGCTCACTATCTCAGACTTCTGGAGGAGCACCATTTACTGCAAACTTTTAGAGAAACAAAGAGCTTTAGTTCCCTCTTTCCCCTCTCCTCAGAGAGCTGACTTGTCATGGTTTATCTGATGATGTGATTTCTTGACAAAGTTGAATGCATGTCCATAGGGAACCATGACTATAAAGATTGTTTGGTAATTAAATTGTATGGTCTGAACCAACATATTATTTGTAAATACTTTTTAAAATTTTTCTAACTGCCATTCAGTAACCAGGAACTTAACTAGCTCTCTCCCATGCCTACAGTTTTTTGTAGGAAACACTTACCTGCCACTTTACTGAGTAACTAACTAGCTAACTAAATAAGTAAATAACAGAATTGTTGAGTAGCTGAAGAGTTTTTTGCCTTTTGGTGTATATCTGACACAAGCATCAACAAGCAAAGGCAACCTGGGGCAGGCTGAAGCAAGGTTTGCCACTGATTTGTTAAACTGTTTGTACAACAAACAGAAGTTCAGAAGACATTAAAATCACTAACGTCAGATGCTTCAGAAGCTAGGCAAATCTTTTTACTCCTATATCATCTGTGGCTATTGTAGGTTGACGTACCTATTCGGCCCTTGCCTATGCTCTCCTCTGCTTAGACAGCATTTTCAATGTAAGTAGTGCTTTTCACAGACAATAGTCAACATTTGCCACAACTAAGTAACTTGCTCTTTGCTGTTCATAATTATATCATTTAGATAGACAGAAAGGGCTCCAAGATTACATTCTTTTCACAGAATCACATGAATAGGATAACCTGATGGTTCAGCACTAGAAGGAATATCAGAGATAAGGCAGCATCACAAGCAGAGAAAGAAATGGAGATATCCCTCCTTCTTTGGTTTCCTCCCTCCACTCTCTGGGTGCAGGAAGCTCTCCTATGCTTTTGAAAACTGCTCAGGATGAGCTTGTACCATATGGACAGGATTGTATTGTCTTGTCTCTTGGTTTCACAAATTCCAGTCTGCTTTAGGAGGTACATACCTCTGAGCTGCACTAAAAAACCCAAAACTCAAAACAAATTAAAAGCCCAAAACAAACAAAAAAGCCCCAAACCAAAACAAACAAAACCCAAATAAAAACAACAACAACAAAAAAACATACACACAGAGACACATACACAGACACACACACACACACAAAATAGAAAAAAAAACCAAAAACACAAGACCTGGAGCAGTTTTGTTAGTATTTAGAAATATCCAAAGAAGGTATTTTACCAATTATTGGCATTAAAAAAAAAAGTGTGTCATTTTCAAAGTTTTGGAACTACATGTAGGATACATGAAATGTGATGCCTGTTTTACCAAATCTGGCATTTAGAAGCTAATCATTATCATCAGTAACTGGCAAGATAGTAAGATCTGCAATAATTTGGATCTGTGTGACCAGTTGTTACCCATATGCCGTAAAGAAAATAATCTCTTTAAGCCTTGCAGAATGGATGACTGCTCTTCAGAGAGCTGCTTAAATCTTTAACATGCTGCAAACATTTTAAATAATGTTCGAAAGAAGATACCATATTGTTATCCATTGTCTCTGTGTTTTGGTCTCAATAACAAGCTAAACAATCTGCTAATAAATATTGAACTAATTAAGCTGCATTTTCAAAACCCTAATCAGCAGCTGGGGACTACCCTATAACAGATGAAAATCATATTTTAAAAGATCACAACTCAGCAATAAGCTGACTTTGGGGGACTCATTCTTCGACACAGAGCCTAGAAAAGCAGCAGAGCCCAGCAGTTCTTTCTGAAATCCAGAACTAAATAACAAGAGTTTATCTAGCTGGGCAATTATATCTGAGTCATCATGTTCTTACAAATAGTATTAAGGGCACTAGCATGCTCTAAGGTACACAGCACTTGGGGAAAAAATCTTGTATGTTTGAGCTGACTCCACTTTTCGTTTCTGAGTATTACAAAAGGTTGCATATAATCCTGCACAGCAATTACGTGGAAACACAAGTGGAATGTACCCTGTAAGAGATATTGTGCTACAAGCCGCCTGGATGATGCCAGGCTCGGGAAGCCCGACAGCTGCCCAGCCTGTCTTGCCACAGCTCCAGCTCTGCCTGCGCAGCAGGAGGCTTGGGGAGCTGTCCCTTGCTTTCCGGCCATGCCCCACGCTTCTCTGCGACCAAAGAGCTCGCTTCCATCACCCCTCCTCACGCTGAGAGGTGCTTACTCTCAGAAGTAATCCCAGTGACTGCTACAAATTAACTGACAAAGAAGAGGCAATGTGTGAGCTCCCCCTGCAATGTGTAAACTATTAACTAGCTCAGAGGGAGCCCCGCTGGCTACCCTGGTTGCCTGTCCTGAGGCAAGCGTGTTCAGCTGCTGGGCTAATGTTCCTAGCTGTCAGCTCTGTTTCAAATAGTTCCACAAGCAAAGCCTAAAGTCACTTCTTCGCTCCCTTTCAGTAGCACTCAGGAAGGATGGATGGCTACAGAGCTGCACAGTTTTAGTATGTCTTCCTTGCCTTTCTAAAAGGGATTGTGGTTGGATCCAGGAAGAGCGAAGTTGGCACCTTTCAGGGTATATACCTCTGTGAAAAAGTATGTATATATGGTTTTGCCTCAGTTACATCCCACAGAAAGACCTTTTCAAGTGAATTTAACAGATACAATTCAAAGATCCAAAGATGACATTTAAGCCCAAAATTCTCTCTATTTCTGCAAAGGTTCCTCCAGGGAACGGAAGCTTTAATGTCACAAAGCCAACACTTTGTTTCAGCTGAAGGTTTGGATCCTGGAATAGTGAAAATGTGTATAGTGTATCTTGAGAAAAAGTTGTATAAATAGTTAGATTAAAGGGGGGGCGGGACAGACAAGTCCACTGCCATTGGCATTACACATTACATGGAATACTCACAGGTGTATAGCTTTGTGTGGAAGGAGAGTATATCAGAATGCACACAGCTTAGGTAGGATTCTTCATGGAAAATGTAGGCTCAGATGACAATGAGCAGGAAAAAAACCAACAAACTAAGTACAAAGGCCTAATGGACATGCCTCTTCTTTGCAGTTTAGTTTCTGGCAGTTTTGTTCTCACTCACTCATATTTACAGGAGAATCTAAGTGGTTTGCATTCACAGTAGTTTGAAAAGAGAAAGAAAAACAATATTAAAGTAACTTCTTGAAAATATTGCCTTTGTAATTATGTTTGTGCCACAGAGTAGGCAAAACTGGCTGCCAGCACACCATTACCAAACATGGTCAGTGTCCAACCCACATGTATATCTATTTATGGCACTGCAGCTCAGTGTCCGGGGTCTGTAGCCTCCTCTTGATGACCTTCACAGAATGCATTTTTTTACTTATTTCTTCTTAATAGCTGTATTTATCAAACAAAAATCACACAGATATTTTCAAATGTCATACACCTCTTTGTAATTTCGTTGTCAGGTGTAACATAACTATAAACCTACACTAAGGGAGTAACTATAATTAGCATTTTAATAAAACTAACCATTTTTTTAATTGTTTGCTTGAAGCACAGCATTCAAAGGGTTTTGCCAATACATCCATGAGAGAGAAACACATACTATTAATGTAAGTAATGAGCCAAAACCTGCCTGGTCGCACAAATATGTCTATTCATAAGCTGATGACCTGTGCAGTCCTAGGAGCTGCTACATTTTGTTTCTGTTTCTCAAAAGAAAAACATGAAGCAGGGTATTTCAAGTTAATCATTACTTATCACCAGTGGTAGTGCTAGCTCAGCCAACCCATCATTCTTCAACCAGATCTCAGAGAATGAGTAGTGTCTCACTCCTCCCAAGGACAAGCTTCAGCCGGGGCAGGGCACTTGGCCACTCTCATTAGTAACCCTGTAGGCTGGGTGAAACCAGCTCTGACTGAACTACATTTTGGTTATCTCAGAGACATTTTGCACGTGTCTGTTGTTATGTCTGACCTAGAAATGCAAGTGGTTTTGAAACAAAAAAAGAAATGCCGAAACACGCAATTTATTAACTTCTGCTAAACTCTGCTTGAGTTCTCCTGTTTTGGATACTTGGTTGGAAACGAGTATGCACAGAATCACAGAATCAGCTAGGTTGCAAAAGATCTCTGAGATCATCGAGTCCAACGTATCACCCAACACCACCGTATCAACTAGACCATAGCACTAAGCGCCACATCCATTTTTTTCTTAAACACCTTCAGGGATGGTGACTCCACCATCTCCCTGGGCAGCCCATTCTAATGCCTGGTCATTCCTTCTGTGTAGAACTTCTTCCTAATGTCCAAACTAAACCTCCCTTGGTGCAACTTAAGACTGCGTCCTCTTGTCCTATTGCTGGTTGCCTGGGAGAGGAGCCAAGGAGTTTGCTCTCACTTACCAAATCCCACTACAGGCAGCTAAAAGTGTTATGATTTTATATGCCTTATTGCAGCTACTTACACACAGATGAGTTACACCACGTTCAGTCTTGATCTTTGACAACTTAAGGGTTTATTTAATACCTCATGCTATACATAACATTGGAATAATATTAGTATTCTGACACTTAGTAAATTACACAGAGGTGCATGAAAGGGTGCCGAAGAGATTACATGGTGATTTTGCAAATTTCTCAGAAAAGAACCCCCTGGAATTATGATTTTTTTTTTTCTCAAGCTTTAAGACATACTTTATTTTGGTAAAATGCAATGGCCTTCAGTCCCTGTTGTTGGTGGGCATGAACTCCACAGTGTAAATATTTCAGCAAGTACCACTACATCTCAAATCAAACATGTCTCATTGATGGCTGGTGATTGCGGACACTATGGGTCCCTGCTTTTTCTTTGGAACTCAGAGATTCAGTGCTACAGGCTGAGGCAGAGTGGCTGGAAAGCTGCCCAGTGGAAAAGGACCTGTGGATGCTGGTCAGCAGTAGCTGAACATGAGCCAACAGTGTGCCTGGGGCACTCTGGCTTGGGTAAGAAACAGTGTGGCCAGCAGGACCAGAGAAGTGATTCTCCCCCTATACTTGGCACTGGTGAGGCCACACCTCAAGTCCTCTGTCCATTTCTGGGCCCCTCAATCCATGAAGAATATTGAGTACTGGAGAAGGTCCAGAGGAGGGCAACAGAGCTGGTGAAGGGTCTGGAACATAAGTCCTATGAGGAGCAGCTGAGGGAGCTGGGATTGTTTAGCCTGGAGAAAAGGAGACTCAAGGGTGACCTTACTGCCTGAAAGGACGTTGTAGCCAGGTGGGCATCAGTCTCTTCTCCCAAGCAACCAGTGACAGGACAAGAGAACATGGACTCAACAAGCTGTGCCCAGGGAGGTTTAGGTTGGACATTAGGAAGAACTTCTTCATAGAAAAGATGATTACATACAGGAATGGGCAGCCCAGGGAGGTGGAATCACTGCCCCTGGAGGTGTTTAAGGAAAGACTGGATGTGGCACTTCACCATATGGTGATGTTGGGTCATAGGTTGAACTCAATGATCTCAGAAGTCTTTTCCAACATAATTAATTCTGTGATTCAGTGTTTTACAATACTACTAAGTTCTGCAGTTTGCAACTGACATACAGAGGGAGGCATCTGAGTCATTGATGACATTTGGCCAACTTCACCTTAGTTTCTGGCAGAGCTGCCTCTCTGGCAGTGACATTCCTGGCAGAGCTGCCTCTCTGGTAGTGACATTCCTGGCCAAAATTTCTCTCAATTAAATCACAGGCAAATTTCCCAACACCTTGAATAAGAAGAGGATTGGGTCCCATGACCAGAAGATACATGTGCATCTCTCATCGTATTGTAAGCAGCAAATGCTTGTGACAGTAGTCTAGCAATCCAGACTTAAGGGCTAGTGACATCTGACAACAAGTCCATTATATTAACACTTGAAGACATAGACAGAACTTATTTACAACACCAAAAAACATAAGGCCTTTACTCAGGGAAATCCTGCAAGGCAAAATTTATTCCAATTACATTAAAATATTCCTTCTCTGATTCAAATCACCTACTTAAATAGGAGAAAAATAAACCAAACAAAAAAATTCCAAATATCCCTCCTTGCTGATAAAAAATAAAAACAACATGACATAAGCTATTACTATGTTAAAAATATTTTATTTAGACTATTTTTCATTCAAATTTTTCTGTGCAACTAACTTTCCTGAACATTCTTTAAAAAGAAAACAGCTCAAAAAGAAAATTCCTAAAATATACTTCCTACTTCCTACACATATATTTCACAAGGGACTTGCTTTATTTCATTCTGAATGTAATTCATCATTTATAAAACTGCAGTGCAGGAAATATTTCACAGAATTTTATGGTGGTAAAATGCAAAACAGAAACACTGCTTTAGAAGCAGCAGGTACCATTTCTAGTCTAAGACCTGTATTGGAAGGTAGCTGCTTTTCAAGCCTAGCAATGGAACAATTAATAAAGAAACCCATTAAGGTCTGATTGTTGCTGCTAAAAAGGAAGGTTGAATTTCAGGCCTTTGAAGTAACTGAGAATGATTCAGGACTCATTACAGAGATATAATCTACATTCATACATTTATGTTAGTGATTCAAATCTATTGGGACAGATTGAATTCGGTTAAATAGTGCATCTTTCCTGTGGAACTTTTCTCAGGCTTTCTCAGGCTAACCTAAGAGGTGACCTGACAATACAAAGTAGTGGGATATTTAGGGATTCAACTGTGCTATAAAAGAAAGGCTATACAGAAAGTAGAAAAAAAGAATGAGATATAATCTAAAAAGCTATGTCAGCTTTTCATTTGGACTTTGTTTTGTAAATGCCCTCCTTGTCATCACACAGGATAGAAAGGGACTCTATGCATTGCAGTAGTTTAACGTACTGCCCTGAATATTGCACCTGCCAGACGCAGATTTTATACGAAATTCTGCACATGTTGAATTTCCTGTTCTTAACCACAAAATCCAACGACCAATATACAGATAGTCATGAGCTAGAAATACAGAACTCTGCTTGAGTAAATTCAAGACATTACTTATTTTTCCAGGGTTAAATATACTTGTTTGACCACCACTTTTTTCCTCCCACTAGAGATCCAGAATGCCAATTCATTTTATTTTCCAGCATTTGACAGTAAAAGGGGGGGGAAGACGTCTTCAACTGTATACTTTTAAGATACTATAGTACTTATTTATGATTTAAGCTGTTGGAATCAACTTCAATTTTAGAAATAACGTGTACTATCCTTTGTGACCCATGCAGCAATCAAACACTGACATCAGTTTGTAGACATACATGTAAGCTGTCAGGCATTCCCAAAAAGGAGGGATTTGCCTTACATTTTGTTTTATTTGTCTATGTTTTTTATTAGTTACCAAAAGGAAGAGCCTTTGCAAAAAGTAAAGCCTAAATAAGATTTGCAAAAAAAAGATTTCTGAAATGCTTTCCACTCAGTGCAAATATATACAGAATAAATACACTGAAGTACCATAAACAACATCGTAAAATATACTGATTCTAACATTAAATGGTTTCATTTTTAAGTCTGTTTAAATGTCAGCCCCAGAAGCTGAACACATAAATTTAGGAGCCAACTCTCTCCAGAATAAACACCATAATTGGAGAAAATAATTTCTAATTTCTGTTGTGAAGTTAACATATATTTAACATCCTAATCCAATGAATCTGTCTAATTTTAGAACTGTTTGTTCTTTTCTCCATTTTCTGCTGTTTCAATTAAGATTTATTCCAAATGCCAAATGGAATTACATAGGCGGTTTTCCATTGCATTCCACTGATCTGTGTTATTTAACTGCCTCTATTTCAAAAAAGTTCTGGGTTTACATATTGAGCTACACACTGTGTTTCTGTACCTCTTCATTTCTCCGTTACTCCATTTTCTTAGCAAATGTTTCACTCACTTGTGTTCCAAATCAGTTCTTTAACAATGCCAAATACTGACCAACCTTTAATGTCTTCTATGCTGCCCAAATCCTGTCAGTCAATAATGGTTTAATCTGGTGTTAAAAGATAGTACATCATATGGAAGATGCTTGTTAATTTCTGGAAAAGTTGACGGTTCAGTGATGAGCTAGAAATATGAATCCGTCATAACATTCAATATGTGAAATGACAAAAACACTAGGAGAGATGGAATCATAGGAAAAACCAACAACATATGTCCCTCCAGGAAAATAATAGCTTGAAAAATTGCTTAAAATAGTCTTCAAAATGGAAAAATTGTTTCTTTCTGGCAAAGCAAACTGCATTAGTTAAAAAAAAATAAAAAAGACAGCAAAATATTCAGACGGATTTTATGGGGAAACCTTTGCAATGCCAATAAAACCCCTTTTGCTTTGAAGTCAGATGCATGATTCAGTAAACGACTCATGTTAGCAATTAGAAAATGGTCATTTAGGGCCCTGATTTCTTTTGAGACAAGGAGGGTGAGGGTGGGGAAAGAGACACAATAAATCTTGAGAGGCTTAAAAGGAAGAGGAGGCTAAAGTGTGAACTTTTTATTTCAGCAACGGAAGCGAGAAATCAGTGATTCATTAAAGGAGGGAGAAAGACCTCCATGGAAGCTGGCAAAGAAGAAGGAAAAGGACCTAATTATGTCTCTTCCCTTTTTACTCTCTCTGACCAGCATATAATCTGCTTTTCCAGGGTCTGCCTGTAGTATATACTTCTTTCCAACCTCTCCACCCAACCCCTCCTCCAGCGGGGGGGAGGGGGAGATCTAGCAGGCAACAAGCTCCAGGTGGCTTTCTCAATCACTTCACTGCAAAAGAAATAAAATAAAACAAAACCCTCCACTAGCAAACAAGTTGGGGGGGTTGGGGGTTGTTTTTTGTTGTGTGGTTTTTGTTTGTTGGGTTTGTTTGTTTGTTTTGGGGGGGTGGAGAGGGGATAAGAGTGAAGGAGGAGGGAAGCTTCCCTAGAGGGGATTGGTTCAGCTTGGAAGACAGGGAAATTAGTAAAGCATGAGTCTCCAAGCCATCCTGGTGGCCGGCGCTCCGAGGAGAAGAACGCTTTAGGAGCAATTAGCAGCGAGCCGAAGGCGGCGGCTGCAGTGGCCGCCGCAGCCCGGGAGGAAGCGAGGGCAGCTTCGCAGCAGGCACCGCTCGCTCCAGCTGCAAAAAGGTTTCAGATGTCCTACCGCTGCCTGACCCCCTGCAAATAAGGGCTGACCACCAGAGGCACATCCCACCTCTGACTTCTAATCGCTGACATTTAGGCTACAGCTTCCAACCTGTTTACAACCAAAAGGGGAGAGAAAGGAAAGGAAGGGCGGGGGGGACAAGTTGGGATTTCTCCCTCTCTTTCTCTGGATTTTTTTTTTTTTTTTAATACTGTTCTGGAGAATTCAAAGCAAAACAAAGAAACCTCCTCCTCTGGGGTTGTCAGTGAGAAAAGGACGAGTTGTGCAACTGGTTTGGGTTTTGCAAAAAGACAAGAGGGTGGGGATCAGAAGAAGGTGCAAAGCCACAAAGTGTGAGTGTGTGTGTGTGTAAAGGTGTATATGGGAAAAAGCTATTCCGGCACCCCTCTCCGCTGGTTATTATTTATTTTTGTTATTGTTGTTGTTGTTGACTTTGCTGTCATCTGTTTTTCAGACCTTTCTGCATCTAAGATAGTGAAGAAAGGAGTGAGGAAGTGAACAAAATAACTCCTGGGAAGTCTCAAACAAGGTTGAGCAGTGTGTGTATATGTGGGGGGGTGGGGAAGGGAAAAAGGAAAGAGGATTAACCACAGCAACACCACCCCCCCCAAAAAAAAAAAAAACAAAACAAAAAAAGAAAACACAACCAACAGCTCTTTTTTTCTGAGGGAGGACTCGAAGGATTAAAAGGCAGCAACTTCTGAGGCGATTTGTCCCCTGAGTTATGGATGTTGGTGCACTTACTTCAGGCCTGATCAGAGCTCAGAGGGATCTAACCAGAAGCAGCAACAACCGTCTCTCCACTTGCCTTTTACCAGGTTTTACCCTTCCAGTATGTTTCATTTGATAAGACATTTTCCAGCGCCCAGAGTTTCAGTACAATGTGCAAATGGATACTGACAAATGGTGCCTCAGCCTTTTCCCACCTGCCTTGTTGCTGCTTGCTGCTGCTCTTCTTGGTGTCTTCTGTGCCTGTCACCTGCCATGACCTCGGCCAGGACATGCTGTCCCCGGAGGCCACCAACTCTTCTTCATCATCATCCTCCTTCCCCTCGTCCTTCTCCTCTCCATCCAGTGCGGGGAGACACGTGCGGAGCTACAATCACCTCCAAGGAGACGTGCGCAAGAGGAAGCTCTACTCTTACAACAAGTATTTTCTCAAGATCGAGAAGAACGGCAAGGTCAGCGGCACCAAGAAGGAGAACTGCCCCTTCAGTAAGTACAGCTCCGCCGCCGCGCCCCCCGGCGCGGCTGCCGCGGCCCCGGGCGCCCGAGCCCCCGGCTGAGGAGAAAAGGGAACGGACGGGAAGGGAGAGGTGAGGCCGGGGAGGGGAGGGGGCGCGGGGCAGGGTGGGGTGGGCTCAGCTCGGCTCTGCCGGGACGCCGCTCCCCGCCAGCCCGTGTATCTGCGGGTCTCTCCAGTTACATTTGTCTTGCAAATGGCCTCGGCTGAGCACCGTTTAGTTTCTCCGCTCGGCCGAAGAACGAATTAGAAAGATTTGGAAGGAAGCGGTGCAGAGTGTGTGTGTGTGGGGGGGGGAACCTGGGGGGGGGGGCATTGTCTCCTGAATCTGAAAATCATTTTCTCCTGTCATTAAAATGACTTGGAACAATTAATCGATGGCTCCCACGCACACACACGCGCCCGCCTCTCTCCCCGACCCGCACAACAGCCGCCTGCTTTGCGCTCCCTCCTCCCCGAGCCCTGGGCGGGGTTGTTTGTCCCTGCGGGCCGGGGTCTTGCCCGTGTGCCCTCCCTGCCGCGGGGGTGCCCGGCCGCGCTGGGAGCCGGTGCGCGGCCGCGCTGCCGGCCCCGGGGATGGGGAGGCGGTGCTGCGCTGCGCCCCGCGGCAGCCGGGCTGCTGCGCCGCTATACGCTACTCGCTCCATTGTAAACATCTGGGATTGCCTTCCCACAGACCTCACACGCGTTTCATTGTCCTTTTCTTTCTCTCTTTCTCTTTTTGTTTTTTAAGAAATAATCTCAGAGCAAAAGTCATATGGTTGTGTCCGTAGCTGAAGTTTTGAGCTTTTCTGTAGTACTAATTAGGGGTTTAGTAATAGAATGCTTCTTGTAATGTATTTTTGGCGGTTAGTGCTAGAAATGTAAACTTCGTTTAGTTTTCCTGCCTGTGCAATCTCAAATTGAAGTAACTGTAGTAAATCACAATATATTGCATTGTAGCTCTTAAGCGCCAATATCCCACTATAGGAACATGCTGAGAAAGTAAGTTCTGTTATGCAACTCTTGGAGGAAACAGACTTTCTTTATTGGTGAAGAACACACTTTGGTTCTTGGGTTGTTTTACATAAATCCAGATAAACCTGGGAATAAATCTTCTGTTAAATTAAAACAACTGAAAGTGATTTAAGGAGATCCCTTGTTAACTAATGTATAAAATATGGAGTACTTCAGCAGGTTGCCGTGATGTATGATAGATACTGCCTTTAACTCAGCTGTATTTCTAGTAAATATTCATATTATAGGCTTGCAAACAATGAGAAAAAGGCTGCAGTGCCATATGTCACTGCTTCACTTGCTCCACCTTGCAACTTCATTCTTTATCATGCACTCTAATGTTTGTAAAAGCTTTATGTGTGAAAGCAGGTGACTCTTATGGCCTCCCTTTGTGTATTTCATAGAAAGGCAAATTCTTGAAAAACACAGCTGTAAGGAAGACTTGACTTTTATGAATGTGTGTGGAATGAGGTACTAGCACTGTATTTCTTAGATTACCTTTGGGTTTGGAGGAGAACAGCATTTTCATTCCCCTAAAATGGGATTATGAAAGCTTTGTGTGCATCTTTGAGAACATCAAATTCTTTTATGCAGAGTACTGCTGCCAAAAAAACTATAAGGTGCCCAGTCTGACAGCGGTGTACTCAGAGAAGTAACTACTCATCTGAGCAGTCCCACTTAGCTAGCAGAAGTGTTCAATGAGTAAACTTGTACACATGCATGAACTTCTGCAAGATCTTGCCAAGAAGAGGTGGAATACACTGAAGTGCATATATACATCTTCCTACCATTTCATTCTACATGCAAAAACAACCCCCTGCAACTATGGGAAAGGGGATGTGTGGTGTGTACTGGTTTTGCAGGCAGTATATGAGAAAGAGAATTGGCCTTCTCAGTGATGTCATGGTTGTTGTCACATTTGCAGAGTATCTGCTGAAAAGAAAAGAATATAATTTGTTTCATATAAAAACAAAACAATGCCTTTATTATACGTAATTTTATCTTATTGCTGAGGATTATGTGCAGTGATGAAAGGACTCCCATCATCTTAAAACTTGCAGCTTGTGTACTGCACTTATATCACAAAGTCAGATCTACTATACAACATCTTTCAATACAAAACAATTACAATCTGGTTGGCAGAAGTCGGAGTTTTATGTTGGTCATTAATAGTCATTGTAATATGCAGTGTGAAATTGTGTTTTCTGTAAAAGCTCATAGTCTAAGACCATTTAAAAATATATTTACTGTGCCTTTATTCAAGGATGTTTGTGTAGCAAAATGTTGCAAGTGCATCACTAAATCTATGCTTTTCATAACTTCACGTGTAGAGATCCCATCATAATACTGCTGTAGTCCCAAGCTGGACTGGTTCCATGCAAATATATGATTTATTTTTTATATGGTCCAAAATAAGTAGTGACACATGAATAGCTTTCTGCCATGCATAGAATTAGCCAGATAGGCCACTAAATTGTATCCTGTTTCACATTACAGACTATTTAATCTCTATTATGAGTTTCTGTCCCCAAAACCATGTTTTTCTAAACAAATAAAAGTGACTACTGACACACAAGACTGAAGTATTCTAATTTGGAGGCTAATATCCTCATATGCTAATGTTTAAAATCAGTTTATGCTGAAGTAAAGCCTTATCAGTAAGTCTGTAAGATCGTGGTATGTTGTGTAATTAAACAACAGCTTTCATGGCTCACTGCCAATTAAGTATGGTCAAGTAAGAAGAACAGTTAGAGAAAGTCAGAATAAACATTCAGAAAACAGAATTCAGCCTCCAGCCTTCAAATGGCTCAAGCAGCATTCTTAGATTTGCTCTATAAATATTGTGTAGAGTGCACTGAATTAAAGTTTACTCTGGCCAATGTATTTCAACTTGATTGCTTTGAATTATTCTGTCACCCACCACAAAGGTTGCTCCTGATTGTTTTGTCAGAAGGCTGGGGGAACTTGCAGCATTTGGCATAGCTGGAGGAAGTCTATCACTGGATAGAAGTAGGACACAGTTTAGTTTTCTTGTTCCTTATATCTGGAAGCTGGTCCTCAAAATGCAACTATTAGCTTGTCCTACAGCACCACAGCTGTGAAGTCCCTTGCCCCTGTTCTTGACAGAGCTATTTATATGCACAAATAAAGAGAGCTGTAGTGCTTTCAGGAGACTTACATACTAGTTTGGGGAAAAACAAATCCAAAAATCCTCCAATGAGCTTTCACAAAAGCTTTCACTGTAGCTTGAACCCTGGAACCACCAAAAGAAGCTTAAACTATATATTAAGATTGAGAGGGAACTCATATGCAGATTCTGATTTCACTTGCACCCAGACAGCTTTCTTGATTGAAGATAGTAAAATTATTTGGGATTAATGGATGACTTGAACTAGCTATGATAAGCTAGTTAAAGAAAACTAGGTAGTGTTTCTGAGTGCTATACTATTTTCAATTGACTTTTAATGCAATTGTTAATAGTACTATGAAGCACACAGACTTCAGATTTACAGAACAGACCTTATTAGCTGAAGAACAGTAACAAAATATATAGTGCTTAATTAGCAGCAGCTACCTGCAGTCTGTGGAGGGAGTTCTGCCCGAGCAAACTCAACATCAGGCCATTACTTAGGTATGCGTTTAGGGAGTGAAGTCTGTGTCACTGAGCCTGCATATTAGTGGGAAGAATTGCTGGAGCGATTCCTGCGGGCTTTGGACCAAGCGGTGCTATGCAGAACCTACGGTAGATGGCGGCACAGCCACTGCCTGGTGTTACCTCTGCTCGAAGGAGGTGGACATGAAGGGTTTGAACCCTCAACTGCATAAGCTAATTTAGCTCAAGCAAAGCCAAAAGGGCTTACACCAGCAGATATTCTAATAATTGGCCTTCTGAGCATCCCAAGTGGACTAATCCAAGCAGTGCAAAAACACAGCAATTGCAGACTAAGTGTGTTTACCGGGGGAGCTAGCAAGAAATAATTAGCTATTTCCCACGAGCTTACCTATTCCAGGCTTTTCTTTTGAGTATGCAATTATCTTTTCTATTAAGCTTTATGAACTGCTGAAGTCTCTGATAGTCTTTGGTTTTGCTTTAGTTAGCGTGGGATCAGCTTAACAACGAAGTGAGTAAAAGCAGGAAAGTTCTGAGCCTCATTCTGTAGCCGAAAACATTGTAAACAGGCAATTTAATTGCTATAAGTGCTAAACACTACTAATGAGGATTTTGTGTGCATACATACATAATTGATAAATAGATATTTGTAGTACATATTGGGTTATATACAGAAAATTAGCATTAAATGTGTTTTGATTCAGTATACTCAGTTTGATACTCAGTTTTTTGATCATACTTCAGGTGCAACAAAATAATAAAGAGTGATATACCTTGGCCTCAGCTATGAAGCTCCAAGCAGATTAGAATAATTGGTAAAATATGTTATTTTACTACTGAACATTTTGTAAGCTAACTGTTTGCAATTATTGACTCCTCATCATATGGTATTTGTAAATTAATGTGAGAACTTTTCACTGTTTTTCTAAAGACTGATGAGCAGGCATATGTGTTTTGTTGTTTTACTCTCCACAGAGTTCTGCTTTATTGTTTTACCAAAGAAAATACTTAAAATATGAAGTAATACTGTTTTAGTAAAGTAATTTGAAATTTAGGACCTTCACTGTGAAATATATAAGTTCTTATGGAGATGATTTCTCACTTTTTTCTTTTTTTTTTTCTTTTTTTTCTTTTTTTTCCCCCCACAGAACTCATATAATTTATAACAGCAGTATAAAACCATAGGCACTTAGGATTTATGAATGTGGAAAGAATTGTACTATTTAATGTCTACATGACACTCTCCTGTTACCCTTGCTGCATTCCTGCCTTGTGGACCCTCCATGCTGATACTGTAGTCCTAACATAAATCTGTTTAAAATACATTGTTGTAAGAAGTCTTTTTGTCTTCATAAATCTAACTTATGGCCACTTAGGGAAAAAAAAAAAAAGAAAAATATAAAGAGAGGGACAGCTGGAAGTTTGTTCTTGAAACATGAGAAGAAAGAAAACAAGGGGCATATAGGCTCCTAGATGCCATGCTTCTGTTTTAGTGGCAGGGTTCACAGGTAGTGGCTCGGTCAAAACTTCCCTTGAAGATGGCATTAGCTGAGTGAGCATTATAGAATATGCTTACACTTCTGAAACATCTTGGATGCATTCACTCACAGGTTAAGATCCTCTGTTTTGAAATAAGGCATTTTAAGATGACTTTCAGATGTCTTTGAGCTGTGTGTGTGAATAGGGGCCTTTTCACTTCAAATGAAAGTCAGTTCAGATCCTGCAATAGGGGAGTTTTCATTTATTTCACAGAGTTTTTCATTTTGGAAAAAGAAAAACCCTTCTGTGAGCAAATCTTGTTAAACTGTGTGTCTTAAGTTAAAAACAGCCTATATGAACACAGGGCAACAACTCATGTTGTGGATTACTGACTTTTCCTCTGAGAAAGTAATGTGATTGCACAAGGAAGATTCTAAATAAGGGGGGGAGAACTATTTGTAAACAATATTGTATTTCTGTTCATAGCTTTAATATTGGGCTGATAGGAATAGTGTCAGCAATGCACAGAAATTACTCAGTCAGAAATTACTCAGCTAATTCCTTCTTGGTATTAACATGACATAATGAAACATTGTTTTCTCAGTTTTCTGGACAGCTCTTACAGTCTCTTCTTCTCCAAAGTTGCACCAGGTTGAAATTTCTGTTTGCTCCTTTTGAACACTTGCTACCACTGCTTGCGATTGCAATTAGACACTGAACTACCTTATTCTGGGGTTTATCATTTAAGAGCTCTTCTTCACATTGAACAGCACAAATAGTTTGAATGTTTATCAGCATTGCCAACTAGTGTCAGCTTGATGAGGCTGCATGGATAAATAGCCTTTGCTTGCTTTGGGCTACGAGTACCAAATTACCAGATCAGAAGTGGAGGATGCATTTAGTTAACCTTAGCACATGTTTGTTTCTCAGTAGGTAGGTATGCTGGTGCTGCTAGTCTGACTGTTTGTACTTGTCAAACAAATTTTTCTTCTTTTGTTTGGACAACTTACTTTGATGCAATATTTTACTATCTTGCTGCCTTTCGTTGTTCAGGTGCTTTACAGTGAAAAATAATCAATGGTGCATGCAAAGGATCCTTTCCTAGCTCTGCTAATTGCTTCTGTTTCTTGTGTCAGTTTGCTGTAAAATATCTCTGTTGGTTAGAACGCAGTAAAAAGGAGACAGGAAACACTGTTTCATGAAGTTTTGAAAAGTCAGCCTGGGAAAGCTCTTTGTGTTTATGAAGAGAATTAAAATCTTCACGGGTAGGAGTCAGGAGGAAGTGGCTTAATCTTTAATCACTGAATGGTTATTGAAACCGAATTCGTTAGCTGAGCAGATTATTAAAAGTGATTATGCTGCTTCATGAGTACAGTGCAATAAATGGAAGTTTCAGGGGAAAGAAATAGTTACAAGTGAGCCAAGTCACACACCAAATAGTGGCTTTAAAGGCACTCTTTTTAAATTAGGTCACTTGTGTTCTTTCTTTGAACATTCAGTTCTAATTGCAACAGTAAATCAAAGAATACACTCAAAGTAGATTCCCATGTAAGGTGGACAACTGGACAGTGCCTTTTTACTGCTACTAACACGTGCATCCAATTACTGGGTTGATATACTCACAATGTCAGTTGTAAAGCATTCACCTATTTTATGGTTAGCCTAAAGAATTATTAGCCTGTCCCCTTTCACATTTACCTCTAAATAATCTGTCAGTAGTGTATATCTTCTACAGTTAAAGAGGAATTTTCACGCACATCTAAGAAAAAAGGAAATGTTGAAACTACACCAAATACTGTTATTGCCTTTCTGTTTCCTCTTTCCATAATTTTTGGTGTTGTGCAAAAGAAGAAAAGGTTACAGATACTAGAACCATGAATGATTGTGAATGTTATATAAAAATAAAGATCAGATATTTCATAAACCTTGATTTAGGAAAGCAATATGATACCTGCTCCTTTCATAGTGGAAAACACATGTGAAGGACAATAAGCTTAGTTGGTTTTTGCAGTTCCTGACTCCTCTTTCTACATGAGTAGCAGAAGTGAAAATGGGGGCGGGGGGTGAGGGGGATGAGGAATCCCATTGGTTTTCTTTTTTCTGCCACTGATATTAGAGGTTCAAACATTGCATGGAAATAAATGAAATATAAAGGGGTTTCTTTAGGTTCCTGATGCACAGCTGGGCAGCTGTAGTCAGCATGTGTGGGAGTTGGGGAGGGTATGCTGAAGCATTTTGGAAGGATTCAGGATGTTATTTAATTGGAATTAAGGCATGGTGTTAAGTGGAGCCTGAGTATAAATCAATGATATTGTGCCTGCATTAGAGGAAGTGGGTGGGAAGTGTGACAAGTACCAGAGCAGCACCAGAAAGGATGACAAGAAAGAAATAGAGGCAGCATGTGTCATGAGTGGGAGAGAAGCAGGGAGGGGGGGAGCATGTCTTACCCACTTTGGCAGCTGTGAACTGCCAGTGATGTTGAATTGTCCTGTCTGATCTCATTGTATCATCTGTTTGCTCACAGATTGAAACTATGAAATCATAAAGATGCCTTTTGAATTTCTGTAACAGTGTGTGTTTGGTGTTGTGATGTAAACTTCCAACTCCCAATTTCGTTGTGTCATCTCTGGCCCTATTCTGTCCATACTATTTGGTACATGTTCTAGAGTTTTCTTCTTCACATTACCCTTTTCAAGAGGATTAATAACCTGCTTTATTCCTAATATCAAAGTAAGTATGGACTTGCAAGCAGAAGGATTGGCAAACTTGCCCTTGAAAATAATAAGCAATTTGAAACAGCCACAAGCTCTTGATGGTTTGTTTGTTTGTTTTTTCTTAAAATTTTCCCTATGATAATACCATGCACTGTGAGAAACATATACCTGAAGGACATCAACACTCTAGAATGCTAAGTGGTTTAATTTTTGAAGGATGGAATAGGGTGGGCGTAATGGTTTGGTCTAGGCCTCTTCCTGGCAACCAGGTCGAAACTAAGGAAGTACCTGTGTCCCGATATTCCATGTTATTCTTTACATAAGTAGGAATATAAATAGAAGTTGGAGGAAGTTGGTTGGCCAGATCTCTTCCGGCAAAGTTGGAGACAGGAGGCTCCCTGCAGCCGGTCTCACTCGTGTAGGAGTGAGGCCTGTGAGGCCTGTTGTTTTTCCTATTTGAGAGATTTGGTGGAGTGGCTTTTGTTTTCTTAAGGAAAGTATTAAGATTTTGATTTGATAGTTCTTTGTTGGTTGTGTATGTCTATTGTTCTGCTTTTTGGGGGGTGTTGGGGGTTTCTTTCTTATGTGTATATAGTTTTGTAATTGTATATATATGTAAATACATATATATATTGCTTTAGGTCTCTTATTTCGGTTCTTTTGGGTTTTTTTTCCTTCCCTTTGCTTCCCATGTGTTCATAGACAAAAAGGGGGGGAAGGGCTTTTGCAGTGGTGTTGGACACTTGGCAAGGAGCCAAGTCCAAGCTGCCACAGTGGGATAGAATATTTTTGTGACTGATATGTTTAGTGTTAAAAAATATGTCATATTTTGTATTTGTCATATCTTTATCTTCAAGATTTGAAGTAGTTACAAGTTTGTTAGTACAAAATATATGTGTGCACAGATATGTATGCTCTATAACGATGACTTCATTTAATGCGAAGTGGATTTTATAGGACTGCGGTGTTAGAGTCTTCTTTTCATAAATTTCTATGACACTTTAGGAAATGCTAAAATTCCTGATCTTCCTTGAAACAATCTTTTAACTTCAACAGAACAAAGCTTTTTTCTCTGTGTTTCCCAGACACTTATTTTTTCCCTATGTTTTTTCCTGGATGTAAACATTAAAAGTATAAACCGTGCCATAGAACCGTATAATATTCTGACTTGTAAGGTTCTCACAAGGATTATTGTGTTCAACTCCTGATTCTGCACAGGATAATCTGGAATTCAATCTGGAAGTACCTTTCTTATCCATATGAATTATCTTAGTACCTGTGGCATGTGTCTGTTGGAGGCAAGGTAATCAAAACCTTCCCCTGAACTGTAACCTTGGCTCATGGCTTGAGTCTGCCCTTCTTCCCTGTCTCAGGGAAAGCAGAGTGGTGCATGCAGCTCCCATTCTGATGACAGGACACCTTTCCTTTGTCAAAACATTGTGGTAATAACTGCAACACAGAAGTTCTGTGCTCACTGAGGATCTGTAACTGCAAAACTAATGGTAACATGAAAAGAAGCAGCGGAAGAATCTAGAGCTAACCTCATGAGCCAAGCTGGGGTAGCTTGTTGTTACTCTGCTTCAAGGTCTAGGCCTGATTGCTCAGCTGTCTCTTCAGATGCTGAAAATATAACCTACCATACAAGATACATGGGTGGGTTTGGTGCTACCCTTACAAGTTGCTGGGTCATTCATCAGTATGTACTTTGGCTGAATGGCTGAGCTAAGGCACCACCATGTGTAAACTGGAGCAAAAAGTTATCACAAGCTGAGTTTCACTATCTGTTCTGAGTTACAAATCATTGCAAACATTTTAAATTTTCACTTTATGTGGTTCTGACAGAAATAGCTTAGATAGCATGTAAGAAATGGAAGGAAATAATGATTGTTTCAGATCCTTAGAGGTGAAGATGCTGCTGAAAGCACGTGTGCAAGTACAATGATTCTTATGAATAGTAACATTTAATGTCACGTCTGATAGCTTTTATTCATAGAACAGCATCACCTCTGCTTCCAGACACTCATGAGCACACAGAAGCACTGACTCACTTCTTAGTGCAATGAGTAGTTTAAACTACTTAGGCAGCTAATATGAAATTTAGTAAGGTTAGCACTGAAGCCCAAAAATGGATTCAATGTAAGAAGTTTTGCTGCTCCTCTTGGATTTTATTTTGTGGGCATCCCTAGTCCTAGGCCAAGAATGATGAAGGAGATGTTGAGATCATCCAGACTGGTAATTCTCTCCATCCTGACAATGATGCTTCCTATTCCCAACATACAACAGGAGATACTGCAGGCCAGGGAAAGGGTGACAGTGCTAAAAAAAAAATAAAAATCTGTGCTCCAGATACTACAAATGCATCATTTCTTTCACAGCTTCATGTGCCTGAAGAACCTGGGAAGTAGTAATTGGAGCCCAGCCTGTACATCCTGTGGCATTTAGACTGTATAGCAGCCATACATTAGTATGGTACTTCGTTTTCTCATGTGACATAAACCAGTCAAGAACAGTGACTTCTAATTGTTTCAAATTGTATATTAAGGAGATACAAGACTGTATATTCAGTTGTATATTAAGGAGATACAAGACTGAGCCCACTGACATTTTAAGATCACTGTATGGAAGACAGAAAGATTACTATTGGTAAACGCAGTTTATATAGTGTCTTGCTATAGGGTTTTGGATGAGAAAATGCTTTTCATCTGAATGAAATATGTCACAGAACATATTTCTATATGCTCTCTAAACTGCTCAGTTTAGTTTGCAACTAACTTACTTGGGAAAGAAAAGGTCTACCACCAAGTATCCTTATTGAAGAGCTTGTAGGGTATTTGAACTTTAGAAAGATTATTAATTACTATGATGGATTTTTTTAATCAAGACTGAAACATATACAGGCTGGAATAATGAAGTAGGATTGTGGGAAATAAAGGTTCACATTCTTCACCATGTACTCTGAAGATACTCTGGGAATAAGGGGAGATGGGGGAATCTTTGGAGTTCCTCATGATCCTCCTGGTGATTGTCAGCTAACACAGAAGAGGAATCTGCTTAAAGGTAGAGGGTAAAAGGCTGGACAATTTGGCATAAGGATAGTCTGCGTGAATTAAATTTTTAATATAGGAAGTGCCATAAAGTATTAGGAAATACCAGCCTTTATATATTTGTTATTCATTGTACCTCAGAATTTCTAGGAGTAGGTATTTGAGTCTGATTTCTCTTTGTCTCTTTGCTGCTTATAAAATGAGACTAGCAATATTTCCTACATGAGCAAGGGTGTTATGAAAGCAAATTATTTGTGAAACACACTAGTAACAGTGTGATGAGTGCCAGCAAAAAAAGTCCACCCAGAGAGTAATAATTCTTTTTTTATTGAAAGGTTTGGATATAAGAAACAGCAAGGGCAGTTTTGTCCTCTTATAGGACAGGTAAGAATAGGCTACTTCTTAACTCTAGCAGACTTAGCTGTTTGTCTTTTGACTGGAAAAAAATGTTTTAAAAAAAATTATTCTATAGCTCTTCTTGCAAGCATTCTGTCAAGATTGCTCAACAGATTTGTTGCATAGCATAAAACAAAAGTTAATGGCAAAATAGCTCCTAACCAAATAGCATGGGTGGAGCACAAATTGGATCTTCTTGTCAAGCTGAGCTCTAGATCTGATTCTACTGCATGAAATTATAATCACAAGCAATGTCAAAATTTCTTTTGCTTTGAAGTTATGAACATTAGGATGTTTTAGCTCAAGATTCTTTATAGTTTCCATGATTAAACAGTTAAAATATAATTGTTATTTCACTCCTTACTGTAAGACCTATCAGTCAAAGAAATTTGAGCATGATAGCCACCTATTATTTATTGTATTAATATATTATGCGGTTTTGGGAGTGCATTAATTTCCCTGAAATGCTGTCGATGCATTGGAGTTAACATATTGAAATTATTTGTTTGGGTTTTTTATTTTCTATCATTTCTTTAAATTAATGGTACTTCCCCTTTAGTGTCACAGACATTATTCTTTCAGTTTAATTTATTACAATTACTTTTACATGTCACAACTTTGCTTTGAAATGACAGCCATCGAAGTTAATGTCTTTTCAACTTTAGTGAAAACACTTATAATGAGGCTGACACTTGGCTCATGTGGTATTAATCTGGTCTCTTGGTCATTTCTTCAGTTTCTCCTGCTGCGGTCAGCTCTCAAAAAGACATATCTGCAGCTGGGGAGTACATAAGATTAACTTCCGCCTCTCTGTGGCTTCTTGCCTCAGACCACACACCAAATAATTCCTCAAAGCATTATCCAGATTTGCTCAAAATTCGCCATGCTTGCTTTATTCCTTCAGTTCTGCCACACAAGTATTTGTGGACTCTGCTTACAGCTGATTCTGCTTATGAAACAGGAAGCATTTTGCAAAGATGAGGCTTTAGAGACAAACGCTATTATAAAGTATCTATAATAACTTTACTGTAGAACTGTTTTTTGGTTTTGTTAATTTTATAGATGTACACAGTAGACCATAAAGGTCAGCAAGACCTAACCTTTTTGTTTCCAAGTGTACTCAGGGCATAACAAAGACTGATGCAGCTTTTAAGTACAGACAGAATCATAGTAATTCCCTTGTCCAAAATGAAATTTTTTAAAAAAGAAAACCACAGTGCTTATATTCAGGAAGAACTCTAGTGGTGTCAACTATTAAATTCAATGATGCTACAAAAAAAAATGCCACTGTGCAGATGGAGGAAGTGTTAGTCAGCTCTCTTATCCAGGGACCTCCAAACTTTAATCACAATTTAAAATCCTTTAAAAGGGAGTCACAGGTGTGGGATGTACATAGCTGTGCTCACACACCAGTGCAGACTCAAGAAGTATCTAATGATTAGCAGGAAGACCAGTAGAGAAAAACATCTAATGCTTTCCATTACCTTGTGCTTCATGCAAGAATTTGTAGCTGAGGTTACTTGACACTTCTCATTAAGTCCATAATAGGGAGGGGAATGTAATTTTGTTGTTTGAGTAAACTTCAGTCAGGCATTTGTTTAGTGCTCATATTGTTGGGTTTTCAGCTAAATATTTTTTTCATTGTGGTTTCAAAATCTTTCTGCTTTCCAAAGAGCCTGTTATAAATATACACACACACACACACACACATATATATATATAAAGTCTTAATTTATATATGTGTTTGTGTGCCAAGCTGTAGAATTTCTGTGTGCAAAACTCCCTTTACAGATAGACTAATAATGCAAGAGTAGATTGCATGACAGTGCAACTAATGTAGCACATAAGATGAAGTTTCCAAAGAATCTGTGGGGGTCCTGACTGAAGAGCACACATTTTGCCCCCAACACAGGAAAGCCATTTACCTATTGGAATGAGTCCAGAGGAGAGTTATTAAGTTGATTGCAGGGCTGGAACATCTCTTGAGAGTAAGTAGAAATCTGTGTCATTATTGCACTAATTAGACACATTAATGTCTTCAGAAGGACCATAGCATGTGCTTTACCTAGCAAAGGATGACAAGTGTTAGAGTCTTCTACATATCTAATAACAATTTTGGAGTTTAGTCAATTAAAGAACTTATCTGTTCTCTTGTTCCAATGGTAATGAGCCCTAGTCAGCATGACCTTGTAATAGAGTCTTTTTGCTGTTGCTTTTTTGTTGGTTTTTTTGCATTCCTTATCCAAGCAGTAGATTTGTTTTCTGATTTTGAAGGAGAGCTGATACGAGTCATTTGTCACAAGCCACTAAAAGTGTCAAAATCTTACAGCAGGCCCTTGGTGGCTTGTTAATCTCTCCTTTTTTACCCCCTCCTTCTTTAAAGGAAACAGACACTAATTCACTTAAGCATAATGAGAGCCATGCTTGCCATATAGTCTACTTGGTCCTACCAGCCCAAGTAAAATCTCTCTTGTTTCTTCACATCGTTTTCTTGGCTCCAACAATTAAACACAAAGCTGAAAAGCACAGGCAGAGCTATTTCATATGGCAAATGAAAAATGGAGGCTGCCATTTTCATAACAGGAAAATATACAAGTGTGCTTTTCCTTTGTACCCCCCCATCCTTCTAAATTATCATCAGCAACGTGCAAAAGATAAACCTCTATTTTAAATAGGGAGACCAGATGTATGTTTAACCTCTCACCCTCATTTTTCTAACTGGCTTCCATTAGGAACAAAAAGTTAATATATTCTAAACAAAAATAACTGATATGGTAAGGTGAACTTTTCAACTGGGTAAGAGTTCTTTAGAAAAAGACAGAATTACAGAGTCCTGTGTTAGGCCAACAGACTGTTTTACTGTAGCAATATTCAGAACAATAACTCCATGGTTACTTTCGATAAGTCGTGGCTGAAATTTTCTTGAGTTGCAGCAAAAACAAAATAACAAGTGCTTAAATTCTCATGTGTCACAGAAAAAACTGGCAATGTGCTATAGATCTTAGGCTTACTATTCAGTGCTAGAATTTTTCACCTCTGCAGACATTCGCCAACCAAAACTTGAAATATGGCTATGTTATTTTCCTCTTTTTCAGAGACTGGGACTGAGGCAGAGAGTTCAAAGACCAGGATTTTCTCCTTTATCTTTATTCAAGCTTATTGCAACATAAATCCCTAGCCTGGTGATTCTACTCTGTTCTTTATTTTGTGTTCACAATACAAAGGATGACATACTTTTTCTTAATAGAAATGGGAATTGAAGGATAAAGGGTAATACTATTCATTTTGTATAGTAGAGGATGTCTCCAACATAGATGTACATGTAGGACAGATTAGATGACAAATATAACACTACTTAGAGATACAGAAAGTGGAAGAACAGTCCACAGAAGTGATTGACTAGTGACAATAGACAATTCTATCCAACGACAGAGGTTTTGGAAAGTGTCCTCTTGTCCACTCTTGGTAAAAATGCCCATCAGCCAGTGGAGTAAATAAAGTTGTCAATGTTTGACAATAAGGTGTTCTTAATGAGCAAAGTTAGGAGCTGCATGTAGCCCATAAGATATCCTTTGGAAGAGTTTGGGAACTGAGTTTATTTTATCAGGAAAGATAAATGTTTAAAATGTCATTAATGTATTCACTACAGATACCATCTGTAGAGAGCCTATCCTTTTGAAAGTACACAGTCTGAAAACCAGCAGATTTTGCATATGGATTCTAAATTCATAGGCTTAATTGCTTCCTTCTTCTACTCTTTAGTTTGTACGGACGAGTTAGTGTTTAGGAGATATTTGATAGAAGAAAATATATTCACGCAGGAACCAAAGAAAAATGCCTACAGATAGATAAAGGAAACAGATCTGAAAAAGAGACTGCTGCAATCAGGGAATCAGGGCCAGAAGTGAGTAAGTAGAGGAGAAACCTTCCAACCACTTGTTCTGAATCCTCAGCTAAGTCTCACCAGCTTATGTTAGCGTTTCAAAACTTCCCCCAGGAGAAATCACACATCTTAGCTTTACTGGCATAAATACAAGATTTCAGCCATTCTGGATGATATTACCTAAAGCAAATGTACACTGGAGTGGTCAGAGAGCAGCTAAGCTCCATCTGGAGAAATCACATGAAGAGTGGCTGGTATGGATTTTTTTTTTCCTTTAGGCACGATTCATAAAAGGCATGCAGGATATTTTAGAACGGAAAAAAAAAAAGTAAAGGGAGTGTTAAAAGAGTGACATTTGAAATAAAATTACCAAAATCATGTAGACTCTGAACAGAGAGGACGGAGTTTTGACCCTCTACAGAATCTCAGATCTCAGTTTTATGCGTTCCTAGTATTTCTCTGAAAATGGCAAAGTAGTCAATTTATTCTCACTGTGATTTCAATTTCTCTCAAGAACATCATTTCAACACCTCATAAAAGTAATAATACCACCTTAGAACCTAGTCTAGGAGTAAATACGAGTTGATTTTATGAGTTGTGCCAATCCTGGAAAAAGTTGCAGATGTCAGCTTTACAGAAGGCTGAAATAGCCAAGGAAAAGGTCAGTTGTGAGATAAAAAAAGAAAAGGAAATTCAAAAATAAGTATTTTTGCTGCAAGACGCAATGGGGAGACAGGAGCACTCTGTATTCCCACAATAAGCTCATTTTTCTGTACCCTCCAACTACTGTAGAAACTCTTGTCTTCGCAATGTCTGCATGAATATCAAAGGCAAACCCATATTGGAACCATTCCTCCTGGATACCTTCAGCAGATAGTTTCTATGGAACAGTAGCCTATGCACAGTATCAATGGCATCTTTAGCACACTTCCAGAACACATTGTCTTAGACAAGATGGGCATTCCCAGATGGCCTCTCCCACCTACAAACATCTGTTTGTGGCAGTTTGGGAATTGCAGATAGGTGGGAAATGGTTTGTGGCTCTTGGCCTAAAATAGAGAAGTTCTGTAAAGCCATATAATAGGTAACCAGTGAATTTACCATATGAAAAAACAGTCTTTACTTATCTTCCCCTGACTTCTTGTAACATCAGTTTTTGGTGGATCACTTCAAAGTAACCAGACAGGCCTTGTGTCCCAGGATCAGGAAGGAAACAGCATTGCTGTGTGATTTATGATGAGTGGGGAGCTATGTTGCAGGCACGGCCTTGCAATAGGCATTTTTTACACTTGGTTGGTGTGTGTCTGTTAGTTAAAAATGTGTCAAATCACGGAAAAGCAGGACAAAAGAAAACCTCATGGCAGCTCATACTCTAATACTGTTGTCACCAGTGTTCATTTTTTAAATTTATTCAGAAGTTTAACAAATTCAATTAACACTAGATAGGTTTGCTCACCATACCCCTTAGCTATAGGCTGTTCCACAGTCTCACTCCTCTAAGGGCTACAAATAATTCTTATTTTCAACCAAAATACTGTCATCAGGACAAGAGCCTCAGGCTGTGCCAAGGGAGGTTAAGTTTGGACATCAGGAAGAATTTCTTCACTGAAATGTTGGTTAAGCATTGCAATGGGCTTTGCAAAGGGATGTTGGAGAAACCAACCCTGGAAGTGTTCGGGAAATGGCTGGGTGCAGCACTTAGTGCCATGGTTAGTTGACAAGGTATTTGGTCAAAGCTTGGACTCAATGATCTTGGAGGTCTTTTCTAACCTTAATGATTCTATGATTTTGTGATAATCAGCAGTGCTCTTTCAATTCTTTTGCCCAAGTAGTGTCTTTAACTGACCCAAAGCTTTTATTCTTTACAGTTTACTACTGCAGTGTAAATGTAGAGGGCAGTTGTATTCTCCCCTTTTTTTTGCCCTCTGTTAAACTTAATACACTAAGTTCATTGCTAAACAGAGAACAGCGTGCTAAGACACAGCCCACTATCTTCTGTGGGTTCTGAATGTGAAGAAGTGTAGCTACATCCACATAGGCTGATAAGCTATATGCATGGTGGAGCATAGAAATTCCTGTGTGGCACCCTGGAAACAGCTGTCTTGCTTTCCAGACCATGGTTTAATAGCTTTTCTGGGGCAGTTTAATTTGAAGCATTTCTTACTGGTCTGATGGTTGGATCTGTCTAGACATGCTCTTTTCTTATAAGATAATGCTTTCATTCTGCTGCGTTCCAAGAACTGCTTCTATGTACCTTAAGATCTTAAACTAGAACTGTCCACCATGTCCAAAACCTAAAATAGGAATACCAAGATTGCCAAAACTAGTAAACCTCCAAACCAGACCTCACTTTTGCCAGTGACTGCTGTCTGCCCAATTAGTACAATAAGTATAGACAATAGAAATGGGCCTGGTTTATAGTGTATTTGACAGGGTAAAATGTTGAAAATGTTGAATTACTCTGTCAAGATTGATGATCCGAATATGGCTAATGTAGACAAAGGTGAATTTAAGACATTTATCATGTAATATTTTACTCTCATTGATTTGGATATAAGACCTCTCGAAATTTGAAAGGAGAATGTTGAGTTATGAGTGTTTTGGGGAAGGAACTTATTTTCCCTACTTTCTTAAATATGTTGAAATGCCAGAGCATTTTCCAATTAGAGTGAATAGGAAATATTGAGAAAGACTTTCTTACAAAATGAAAGTCTAAAATAATGTCAGTCTAGATGAAGCATGACATTTTCTGGGAATTAGTTAAAAATATGTCATGAAAACTGTCCAAATTGAATTTATGTTTTTTTTTTTACTATAGTAAGTTTAACAAGATATTTCTTTCTTTTAGAAATATAAAAAATTATTTTATCATAATATTTAGGAAGTTGAATTTAAAATTTGGTTGAAGCCCATTACTTCTATGGGGAAATGAAATTAAATTAGTGATATTTTCAAATGAAATAACATTTGGTCATAAAAGTTACCTGTAGCTTAGTAATTCAAAAAAAGGAAAGAGCTGGAGAATGAGCAAATAAATCCTCAGAAGATAGTTGTAGTGTTCTTTGCCAAAATAATCAAGCTTTTCACTATTGACATGATGTTAAAGGTAGAGAATGACTTTGTTGTGTTTTTCACAGGCCTGCGTCCAAGTTCTTGATTCAGGCAAGAAGTTTGACAGTTTATAAAATGTTTGAGTTAGTACTTGAAGCTCAAGGCACTGAAACCTGTACGACTGCAGGAATAGACAGTTCCAGGCAGTGAATAGTAGCTTCAGTCCCTAAGAGTTATTGAATTAGAAATACTAGAGAATTGCGACATATACCCATAATGGCTTAACACTGTGCATGAAACTGTTGATCTTCTTGAAAAATCCTGCCCATAGATAATTCTCTGTGGCTGTGTGTTTGCATTTGACATGACACAGGTCTCTTGCTTCTATGTTGATGAGGGGAGAAAATAAGGTGTTGACAATTGTGGTTTTTTTCATATTGTGACAAATCTTTTCAATATACTGTTTCCTGAAGCCCTTAGGTATAATTTCACCTGTTTCTGTCACTCTAAGATGGATATATCAAACAAAGCTAATCTTAGTCCTCCTCTGATGCATCAAGATGTCACAGAAGAAGCGTGGACTGTTTCAGCTGATATATGGAGTTAATGGGCACCACATGACTTTTTTTTTTTTTTTCTGTTTTCCTTTTCTTTTACTGTCTGTACATCTGGCTTTAATCAGTGACTTCTCTGTGAAATGTTTCAATTGTGCCTGAACAAACTCTTTGCTCTTCTCTGATATGGACCTGTGGATTATAGGTGAGACTACATTAAGAGGCTGCAGAGGTTAATTACGCCTGAAAGTTTCCAGTACTCTCCACATCAGTTGACACTCTCAGCACACTACATAAACTGTCTGGGAGAAACTATCCTTAGCAAAGCATGAGAGCTGCACTTGTCCTGTCCCCACACTTGCATTTCAAAGCCTTCATACATGCTTGTACATTTTGCATATGTCAGTCATGCATTCAAATAAATTTGTAGGTCAGCTGCACATCCTCTGTGTGATATTTCTTTCATATATACATGCAAAAGATTCCTGCCTGTCCTACAAACATTTGACAGCTAAACAGACATTTCTAAAACCTTTCTTTTTATTTAATGTACCTAATCTTTCTTTTTTTAATAAAAGCTTGAAGTAAATTTGATACAACACCTGCATATATTGTACTTGTCAAAAATGTTTGAGGTTCTGTGAGGGTATTTTTCCAGTTTAAGCAATATTTTTTCTCTCTTCTATATTTAGCCAAAGACTAAGTTTTATTAGTGAAATAGTAATACTGATTAAACAGAAGTGTTGTCAAGATTGCAGTGTAAACAGGCTGATAAATCATTGCTCTCTTTTTAATAGAATTCATGTAAGGTGTTAGGTTGAAAACAGAAAGCATAAGGTTTTCAAACAAATACAGTCCTCAGGACAATCATGTCTCATATAAGATTACTTTATTACATACCAAACTCCAATGAAATCAGTTATCTGCTATACAAAACAAAGAAATGAAAAGGCAAGTAACTGCTTCCCTTTATCTCGTTACAATATTTTCTTACATTCCAACACCATTTTCTTTACTCCTTTTGAAGAGAAGAGGCAGCTTTACGCTTTGGAGTGTGCAGGAACAAGTTGAGGAAGGGTTGGAAGGTCAGCCAGTGAGCTCAAAGTGTGGCAATTCACTTCTGTCTCACCTCATTCCTGCTTCTTAAGAGCAGCAGCACAATAATCTTTTAAATCTGTTTGATATGGCTCGTATGCTTGAAGCAACTTCGACACTGCTTGCATAGGAGCTGTCTTGAATTTGCCTATATGAGATCACAGAAGGAAAAAATGATAGGACACTCAAGGAATTCTCCAGGTTGCTAGATTTAATTACCAGAATTCCTAAGGAATTCTTTTGTACCAAAAATAATTGGATCATCATTTTTTTAAGTGGATTAGATACAAAAATATAATGTGAAACAGCCATTATGGTGAAATATGATGTGGGACATTTTTAGCAGTCAAAATGTGCTTAGAAATGTATAACAAATGCCAACATGATACTGTGAATTGTGAAAAGAAAAAGACGTGAGTTCTGCTGTTTGCTGTTGCCAGTAAATGTCTACTTTTGTTTGGACATTATTACTACAAAAGCCAAGATAAGATTGTGATTTGCCAATTGTTGCATTGTGCTGTCCAACTCTGGTTTTGAATTAAAATGCACATATGCCAAAAAATATGTTTATATAGTTTAGTATGTTGTGTAATAAAAGAGTGTTAGGTAGTTCAGTTAATGAAATTAATAAATTTTGGCAGAGTTGTTAAATTGAGTTTATATTTAATGTTGTTCTTTGGGAGAGTGGGTGGAAGGAGACTTGAATTCTACTTAATATTAATTGAAACAGACTAAGCTGCTGGTATAATAATGCCTGAAAATAGCAATTAACTGCAATGCAATAGTAGTTTTTTCAAAGAAGACAACTTGGAAAGAGCTTGCTCTAATATAGAACAGTCTAGAGTAGAGCTTTTATTCCCTGTAAGCAAGAACCTCTGGAGCCAACATCCCTTTTGGACAGGTTAGATGTTGCTGGTCCCAGGGGAACCATATAATGGGGGAAAAGTCTTTTACCTCATAGTGCAAGTCAAAAAAGATGAGTTTAATATTCAGTGGTGGAAGCTGGCCCATGGAATATAGCATAGTTAAAATAAGTGCAGCCTTTTCCATTTTTTGTAAATAGAGTACATATACAATTTTAAGGATCTCATTTTTTATACTGTAGGCACTTGGATAATTTTCTTGAGTTTGAACATCACTTGAATGCAGGACTTGCAGAATCAGCTTTGATTTCCTTGTGAGTTGCCCAGGCACTTTCAGTTGGACAAAATCTACACACCCCAACTTTTATGAGTTGTTTGTTGTTTATTTTTCCCTTATCAAGATGACCAGTTATATGTTTCATAAGTGGCTTTAAGAGTGTGGCAAACAAGGTCCGTTGGTCTCTTGTTTGCTTTGACACACTTCATGAACATTAACACTTAATTAGTCATTGACTTTGAGTAGCTTGTTGGCTTTGTTTGTTTATTCCATTCCATCAGTAAGTAGAACAGTGTAAGACATATTTGGAAACAGAACATAATGCGAAATGCTCATGTTGAAAATTGCTCATTATAGGTAACAAAAGTTAAAGCATTGCACCACTCCTAAATTCATGCTCATTATGCAATGAGAGATGGCACTCTTGTAAAATACATATCAGAGAAAGAGCAGGACAGATTGCAATTGTAGCTAGAAATATAATGGAAGATTAAATGTGAAATTAGACACTTTTCTAGGCAAAAGAAAGCCAGTCAAAATTTGAAAATGCAATGTACTTAAGCTAGATTGAAATAGAGTTGTCTGAAAATCAACATTAGCACTTGTAAAGAGTTTGTGCCATCAATCTAGATGTGTACTGCTCTTTCTTCTGAGCATTTGTTTTTTAGTTTGGGTTTCACTGAATAAAAGTGTTAAAAAGATTTCCATGGTGACAAAAATACCAACCCTGTTCCTTTTTGAAAGACTTGTATAAACACTTGCAACAACTCAATCCCAAGATGTTCATTAAAGTCAACGTCTGCTAAGCTTCACAATTTCCGGCTTTACTGTGAATATTTCCAGTTGTTGCGAAGTAATTAGAGGTTTTTTCCCCTTTTGTGTAGCATATTGTGCTGTAGCAATAAGCAAAGAAGCAGATAAAGATGTTTTGAAGGGTTATTATTTTGATCAATCCAAGACAAACCTTGACAGTTTGTATTTGTATGAAATCTTTCCCATCATGTTTATTTTAAACTAAAAGAACTTTAAAATCTTTGACGCCTTTGGGTATCCACTGATAGTGTAGTGTCCAAATGAGCAAACCTTTTCACACATTTACATATGTTATCCAGAAAAATGTGTCAAATAATTTCACACTGGTCACGTACATTACAACAAAATAACTAGGAGTAGACAAGAAAGGCAAGACAAGGCCTAGAATAAAAAAAAAAACAAACACTTAGATTTCTGAGGGGTTTAATTATAAATAAAAATGTCATCACTTGACATACAGAGCATGAACTTTTCCTTAGCAGAAATATTTATATAAGATGACCGGGTCTAACTGCCCAGCTGTAGGTGTCTTGTAATGTTATGGGTGTAGAGAAACCATAAAAATCAAAAAGAGAAGGTGTGTGTGTAAGGTATTACCTTACCTGAGGTGGTTTGCTGTAAAATAGCTTTTTTGGGTTTTTTTTATGGGTTGGTTGGGTTTTCATTGTTGCTTGGGAGGTTTTTGGTGTTTTGGTTTTGCTTTGATTTGGGTTTTTTTTTGTTTGGTTTAGATTGGATTTGGGGGGGTTGGGGTTTTTTTCAGTTTGGTTGGTTTTGGTTTTGGTTTTGTTTTTTTATTTAAGTAATTTTTGTCATTATATGGTTGCCTGGTTTTTTTTTTCCTGGTTGCAGTTGTTTTGCCTAGATACACACGGAAATGAACTGCAGGGGATTTGGAGGAAGGAATTATAGTAATTTACAGAAGTTAGCCACGCAAAATAAAAGCACAGGCATTTCTGTTAGAAACCTGGCTTTAGCTAGTGTCTGCCTACCCACTGTTGAGTCTAACGACTAGCAATGGAGCCTGGTATTACGAAGTGCAGGGAATCATCAAAGGTAATAAAATTGAGATCAGACCAAAGCAGCATCTGGGAGTGAAGTTTTAAGTAGCAGACAGGAATGTGTACTAATTATTGCATTGTTAATATGTTGCATGTGTTGGTTGAATAGAGATGGTGTAACTAAGGGCAGGCAGTAGCACAGCCAGTAGCCCTGGATTTTATCCATCACAGATTCTGTATTAAATCTCCAGCTGCTTTATAACTTTCCTAATACAATATATTCCCATGCAAAACCTGTCTGTCCAGCTGAGCACACCACTTCTTTCAGATGTCACCAAATTTATGTAGCAGCCTAGGACCAATTTTTCTTCCTGCTAAACTGGATTGAAAGCTTAGAAGAAACAGCTGGACAGTGTTTCACTGCTACTAAAATATTTGCATTGTATACATCAGACACTCAAGTTCATCAAAGAGCTTTGATGGCTCCTTTCCTATATATACAGGAGGAACATTTAGTTGACATGATGCTGCAGCTCTGGCTTCAAACACAACGTTCCAAAATGTCTTTTATCCTTAGAGAAGACTGTTCTTTATTTATATAAATCATGAGGATGTGGAAAAAGTATTGTTTTCTTCTTGGTACAAGGTGTCCCAAAGAAATACAGAACAGACTACTATATGTCTACTATATGAGATATCAAAGCTATGAAATTTAATTTAATACTAATCAACCTGTTGAACAGAGTAATATTTAATATTTGTACTTCAGATTTTCAAAGCTGTAGCAGCATAAGCTAATTAATGTTCTGGAGCCACAGGAAGCAATAGAAATCCTGTAGTGCTTTGAATATGATGTAGCAGGATAACATAATCAGTTTACATGTCTGCATGAGAAATAGTCTTGTATATTGGCAGAAATAATAGTGTGGTAGAGTGAAGCCATCTTTTTTCTCTATGTAGTCTTCCAAATTTCAGGCTTTTTCCATCTTTAACTGTTTAAAATGCAGAAAATTCACCTGTTAACATCCCTGCTGTTTGCATCATTCTCAGTTTATGTCCTGCTCTGCTCCCAGACATCTTGGGGCTATCTGATATCAATGAAAAAAATCATAGATTTATGACAGATGTCACGGGAATTTTTCCCTCGCAGATAGAAGCCTTATAAAGCTCTTACAAAAATTTTTATTTCTCATAGCAGTCTGAATGTTGTTCTCGTGGAAGGGAAAAATTTTGATTTTCTGTAAGTAATCCAAAATGGAGTTTGTCAAGGGCCTTTTTAAGATGTATTATTGAATACTTCATTGGTAGTCTACTAATGTAGTTGACAATCCATGACAAAAACTTTTGGTTAGAGTTAGTGAAAAGTAGGGAGGCATTGAAGGACCTCACATCACCATTGCTTCTACCTGGGAAGGGAATTACATCTATGATTTGATCAAGAGCATACATCAGGACAGTTGGGTTTTGTTGTGGCTCTTCTTACAGAGCCATCAGAAAAGAAGACGGCAGGGCATAGGCCACCAGCTGGGTTATGGTGTTCTATATTCACCCAGTGATATTCAGTCTGAAATGATCCAGTGACCAGATGCTATCGCTCTAAAGAGTTTATATTTGAAAAGAGAAAGGGAAAGTTTGCTGTAGCTCTTCTGGGCTTTGTTCATTCTCCTGAATGTTGTTTTTGCCAGGCTATAAGGGCTCCAATAAGGTATCCCCTATTCAAATTTTGTTCTCAGACTCTAGTGGTGAAAAAATCTGATATTTAATTTAGATTTTTTTTTCAGCTCTCTAGATTTTGAAACCTATCTTGTTACTATGTATTTTGCTCTGTAACATATTTTACTTTGGACATAAATGCCCACCTGTCTGATTTCAGTGGTGACAGTGGTTTGGTCAACCTCCATGGTGCAGAATGGGAACAGTTTTGAAATCTTAAAATGTTTCCTGGGCTAGAGAGATGGTTTCCCACCCGGCTCTCACTAGCAGTCACACATTTTTCCATGGAATCTTCATATGGCTTTGTGGGTTGTAATGTGTAGAGGGCAGCTTTCCCACCACAGCAGTTTTCCTCAATACAGATTTATTTCTCTTTTGCTCTGCAGAGTGTTCAGTCTTAATCACTGCTAAACTTAGGCCTGGTGTTTGTATTAACTGTATGAGGAAATAGCCTATACTGAACCTTATAGCTCTTTGGATACTGATTTGTTACTTTTGTCTTGAAATTTGGATAATTATTTTGAAAGTTTCCTCATCCTGACTAGAGGCAGAATAGAATGTACGAAATCCTGGCACCAAGACTTTAATTACGAACTCCAGCCTGGAGGCAAATTGGTGACTCTGAGGGTTGAAAACCTCAGCCAGGCAGAAAGCAAAGAACCAACAAAAGCAGAGTCCTCTGGCTGACTCCTGCAGATGAGAGTGCTGCAGTGCTCTGTGTACATAGTGGGGAGCAGAGAGCAGTCAGCTTTTGGCATTCTTGTCAGCTCTGAAGTCAGCACTCCTCAGAAATTCATGGCACAGAAGTATGAGAGCAACGGGGTCATCCTGAAATTGATAAATACCAGTTCGAAAATGTCTTCCACTGTAGAAAGATTGGCCACACTGAGTGTCACATATCTTGCTCTGTTAAACTTGTGAGCTGAATACAGGAATTTGAGATGCATACCTGTCTTTTGCTGTTAATATGCTTCAAGGGCTGAGCAGTCTTTTGGTTCCAGTCCATTACAGGCTGATCTTAGCTCAGTTAGAAGACGCCTTTCAGGCAAATATCTCTTATTCTCTTATTCTGAGGAAATAGTGTAATCACATCCTGATGGCAGAACAAAAGAATAAAGAAGGCATGGTTCATATATCCTGTCCTCTCTTGAGACCTAGGATGCAAGAAGCATTTGATGCACCCTGTGACCTTTGATTGCAGCCCATTCCAAAATCTTGAGATAGCAGGTGACTCCCTTCTCTTCCCTTGTTGGGATGCATGGAGTACCCTTATCCCACTCCCATCATAGTCATGGGGTCTAAGTAAATTGTAGGCATTGCTGTGCTAAAAGTTTTTCTTCATTTCATGGAGCTCATTGGAGGTTTCATACCTGCAGGCCAAAGTTCTTTTTAAACTAGTACTTTTTAACAATATCGTATGATGATTTCATATAAAATGTAGAAGCTGTTAGAGGTATTGGTGTTCATGCAGAAACTCACACTGGCAAGCCAATGTGCATCATCTGGCTCAAGTCTGAATTTTTGTTTTTAATTTTAAGACTGTTTTCAAAGTATTATTCTCCTCTGAGTGCTTAAAACTACATGATCATTATCGTCTCACTGTGTTTTATTATTTCGCAAGTGCTACTGCCTAGCATGATAGAAGTACAAACAAAATAGGAGAAGAGGTTTATGTCTGAACTCTGGATGCAAGTGCTACACACTGCCATTCAGATGTTGCCATTCAGCTCGCTCTAAGGAAAAAAGGAAGTAGATAGTACCATTTTTAATAAGGTACATTAAAGCAAATCAATTGGTTGCAATTCATAATTCATTTGATTTTGGTTCATGTAAGTAAGATATCCCTGTGTTTCCAACCATTAGAAAACCAAAGTTGTAAATTTAAATGAAGGAGAGGTGTATCTCATGGAATTATAAAGGTTGGAAGAGACCTTCAAGATCGTCAAGTCCAACTGTCAACCCAGCACCAGGATAATCACCCCTAAACCATATCCCCAAATGCCACATTCAGATGCCACTTGACCATTTTCAGAGACGGTGACTCCAGCACCTCCCTGGGCAACTTATTCCAATGCTGTTTCAGTGAAAAAAGAAACTCTGGTATCTAATCTGAACTTCCCCTCACACAACTAAACACCATTTCCTCTTATCATAGAATTATAGAGTGGTTTGGGTTGGAAGGGACCTTAAAGATCTTCTAGTTCCAACCCCCCTGCCATGGGCAGGGACACCTTTCACTAGACCAGGTTGCTCAGAGCCCCATCCAGCCTGGCCTTGAACACCTCTAGGGATGGAGCATCCACAACTTCTCTGGGAAGCCTATGGCAGTGCCTCACCAGCCTCACAGATTGCCACTGATGTCACCACTTGTCAGTGATGTCCATTGGGACTCAGAGGCAAAATAATTAGGGCTCTGAGCCCTTGGCAGAGCCAAAATAATTGGCACTCAGAGCCACTGACCACTACCCTCTAGATGGGACTGTCCAACCACTGTCTTATCCAGTCTACTCATCAAATCCACTTCTCTACAGTTTAGAGAGCAGGATGTTGTGGGGAACTGTGTCAAAGCCCTTAAAGAAGCCCATATACATGACATCTGTAGCCCTTCCCTTGGCCAGTGATGTATTCACCCCATCATAGAAGACCCTTGGGTTGGTCAGGCAGGACTTTTCCTTGATGAAGCCATGCTGGCTGTCTCAAATCACCTCCCAGTCCTCCCTGTGCCTTACCAGTTTCCAGGAGGATCTGTTCTATGATCTTCCCATGCACAGAGGGGAGGCTGACAGGTCAGTAGTTCCCAGGGTCCTCCTTTCTACCCTTTTTAAAGATTGGGACAATCTCTCCCCATTTCAGTCACCTGCGGCTTTACCTTATTGCCATGACTTTTCAAACATGGAAAGCAGCTTGCCAGCTACATCAGCCAATTCCCTGAGGACTTTGTGAGGCATCTCATTGAGTCCCATAGACTTATGTACATTTAGGTGCCCCAGGTGGTTACAAACCTAATCTTCTCTTACAGTGGGAGATACTTTGCTCTTCCAGCCCCCATCCTGCTGTCCATCCACTAGAGGTGTGAGAAGAGAGGTTACCAGTGAAAACTGAGGCAAAAAAGTTGTTGAGTATCTCAACCTTCTCCTCATCTGTTGTTACCAGTTTTCCAGTATTGCTGGGGGTGGGGGGCTACACCTTCTTTGACCTTCCTTTTATGGTCAAAATTCCTGTTGTTTTTTATGTTCCTTGCCAGGTTTAGTTCCAGCTTTACCTTGACCTTCCTTACCCCATCCCTACACAAGCAAACTTCATCCCTATGCTCTTCTCCCTGGGTCACCTGTCACAGCTTCCACTGTCTGTTCATTTGCTTCTTTCTCTAGTTTGACCTGCAGGTCCCGGCTCATCCATGTTGGTCTCCTGCCTTCCTTGGCCGATTTCATGCTCCTGGGGATTGCTAGTTCCTGTGCTGTAGGGAAGGCCCTTTCACTTGAGACATGGCAGAAGTGACCAACCCCACCTGGCCACGATGTCCTTTCAGGCAGTTGTAGAGAGCAATGAGGTCCGCTCAGAGCTTCCTCTTCTCCAGGATAAACTACCCCAGTTCTCTCAACTGTTCCTCATAGGACATGTTTCCTAGACTCTTCACCAACTCCATGGCCCTTCTCTGGACAGGCTGTAGCACTTCAGTGCCCTCATTGGAGTAGGAGGCACAAAACGTAACACAGGATTTGAGGTGTGGCCTCACCAGTGCCCAGTACAGGGGGGGACAGTCACTGCCCTAGTCCTGCTGGCCGCACTATTGCTGATACAGGCCAGGATTCTCTTGGCCTTCTTGGCCACCTGGACACACTGCTGGCTCATGTTCAGCTGCTGTTGATCAGGTACCTTTCCTCTGGGCAGTTCCCCCAGCCTGCAGTGCTGCATGGGGTTGGTGCGGCAGAAGTGTAGGACTCAGCACTTTACCTTTTTGAACTTCATACCACTGGCCCCAGCCCGTCCATCCAGGCAGTCCAGATCCCTCTGTAGAGCTTTCCTGCCTTCCAGTAGGCCAACACTCCCACCTAAAACGTGTAATAATGCACCTAGTGCATGCAACTTTCTTTCTAAGAAAACAACCTGTAAAAGAATTTGATTTTCTACTGCTGGAATTGAAAGAAAGATTTCCCTAAATTATGTATGTTTTGTAAGCTAAAGACATGAGATAGGTTCTCCTCTATAGTACCATTATCCTGATTCAGTCTTCTTATTAAAATAAGTACTGAATATTTTTGAAAGTACACTTAAATGATGTCTGGCTGGTTTTTCATGGTTTCTAGTTGCTTAGTGGTTTGGGGCAATTTTCTTTGTATGAATAATTTGGATTCTGGGACCAAAAGGGCTAGTTTTTGAGGTGCTGTACAAGCACTAAAAAAGATATTTTCACTACAAGTGAAGTCTTCCACCTGTGTCTTTAGAAGCAGCAAGTATGACAGGAGCATTAAGAGGACGCCATGAACTCTCATCAGACTGGGGATTTCAGAATTTGTTTTAATAATTGTAGGACCTTAACCTTACAAAATGAGGCATTTTTTCCTGCCTTATGAACAAAAGGATTCCTTCTCTACTTATAAGTTTAGAGAAGATTGAGTAGAACAACTGCAACATGCTCTGAAGCAAGCTGAGCCCCAGACACATTTGCGAAGTTTGTTGAAAGGAGTAAGAGGAGGCTGGTTTTTGATGAAAACTTGAAGAGTTTGACTGAACAAAGGAAAATGAGCACTGAAATGCAATAGAACAGGCCCTTGACCCTCTGCTTGAGTAATTTAGTGGCAGTATATTAAATACTGCAAGTGGCTGCAAGGGAAGCAGAAAGTTCAGCAGTTCATGCATGTTAATGACTGTCATTTAGAAGGAAAATTTTCATAATAAACCTTAAAAGAGAAAGCAATAAGCATAGTTCTGATTGGTTTTTTGGTGGGAAGCACTAGAGAACTCTTTCTTAAATCTAAGGCAAATGTTTTCTTTGCAATGTAAATCAAAGTTATCTTTCTATGACACTGTGATGCAATGCCTTATCAGTGATAGAGTAACAAAATATACTGCTTTCATTTTATTTCCTAAGTTGGCAAAAGTTAGTTTTCTGACACAGACAATGTCAATATCCTGTCCTCAGCAAATTTTATGCATCTGTTTGTTGTATTACACCACAGTAAGAAGTAGCAGCTGGAATTGCAGGACCTGATAATGTTGTTCTTCAATTTTGCTGTAGTTTTGCCATTGACTTTTTTGGGATTAAGGCCAGTTTACATTTCACTAGAGCGTAAACCACTGATTTCTGAAGAAGAATGGTACTTCTAAAGCAACACTTTAACTGCCTTTCACAATCTTCAAGTGTTAAAAGTGTCATGCAGATTTTATCTCATACAAAATAATCCACTGAAAAAGATGGTGCTCTTGATAGTCAGAGAAGAGGCATTCCCAAGGGTGGTCCTTATACATAGCACATCTTAGTAAAGATTACTTCATCAGCAGCAAGGAAAACCTTCACTTTTTTTCTTACAGTGGCATTTTATTTTAAACAGTTACTATAGCCTACCAGTGTGCAAACTGAAAAATTTGAGACTGATTCTTGCATGCCTTGGCTTCAGGTTTATTTATCTCTGTTGAAATTGCTGAGGTCTTTGTGTGTGTGTGTGTGTGTGTATTTTTAAGTAGCCTCTTAATATCGTGTTACAGAAATAAAGAAGAAAAACATTAATTCTTTGAGGACTACTGAGCAATGTTCAACAAATGACAGAAGCTCTAAGCATCCCCGTTAGAAAGTCACTAAATCACTGAAATTCCAGAAATCAGATACTTCATTAGGCTGTTATATACCACCAGTGCCTTTACATATAATCCCACTCACAAAGTCCAAACAACCTCATATCCAAGAAACTTTTTGAACTACTCAAATAATATTAATAAACAAGAGTAAGACCTCATAGTGGTATAAAAGAGGATCCTCTACTGATTCTAGAGAGCAGCTTTGATATCAAATAGATGAGGGCTTGATCCATATATTTGATGAGTTACACAAGCTTTTGCTTGTCTTTGAAAATGGGAAGTATTTTTGGTTTTGGTATTCAAACATTTCCCTTTTAGAGGTCAAATAGAAAATGTCCCCTTGTATATGTTTGCTGAGAGCTGTTGATTAAGTGATTATATTTTTTTTTGTTTTCAAGAAAAATATGTCCTTCATTGTAGATTGATAAAAAGCAACTGCTGACTGTATCTGGCACAGACCTAGATAATCAGCAACCTACATGAATACATAATTTTGCTATGTTTTATCTTACAGACATTTTCTGTTTTGTGTGTATATTTTCAAATGTGATAAAGTAATATATATCTAATTGAGAGTTGAGTTTGAGTTGTGAGGAAATGAATGTCACTGAGATATGTGCCGTTAAAGGATCCAGACTGAAGTTCATGGAAACGTTTCCACTGACTCCAGTGAACTTTAAATCTGGTCCCTAATGAATGTCAAATTCAAGATGCCTTTTCTTAGATTACTCAAAAATACTGTACTGCACTTTCGGTTCACAACTGGAGAGTAACAATAGTTTCAACACAAGACTTTCAGTCCCCCTATGTAAATCATTAATTTTGGTGAGTAAGGTTTGTCCATACACTGATAATGTGATATTAAAAAGCAGGTACTTCTTTGTGAGATGAGGAGAAGGAAAAATCTTTCATAGAGCTTATTTTTATTTTGTTCGATTTTGAGCCTCTTGTCTTCAAAAGCTATTCCTTACCTTAACTTTTAAATGGGATTTTTAAAATCAGTTCCAGATAAATCAACTTCTAACGTGGCTGTCTTGGCAGAATGCTTGTTTAAAGTACAGTTTCTTAGAGCATCCCAGCTGTGTAAATGTATATTGTCTTTAAGTGATCAAATTACCTTGCACCACTCATCAATCTCATAAAATGCTTCCTATATACTACAACAGCTTTATATGTCTGAGATTTCTCAATGTCTCACGACCAAATTTAATTTGCTTTGTTGTCCAAGTTAGTATTGAAAGCACTGAAAATGCATCAACTCTCCTGAAGTCCAGCCAGATAGATGAGATCCCATTTATTTTCCTTCTCCAAAAAAAACCCCAACCACTCATCAAAGACAGTTATCAGATTACCCTGACATTATGACCTTTTGGAAAATCTATGTTAAATTTTATGTCATTTTCTATTCATTTCCATGCATTTTAAGTGAATGTTGAAGAAGAGAATAATTTTATACTATGATTTTTAGATTATGTCAGAATTACTAAGAGTAGTATTCCTTCTGAATCGGAAGTAGATTGCAACACTGCTGGGTTTTAAATTTTTATTTTTTTCCCTGATAGTAGCCAGTGGTAAAGCATCCCATTTCTTTTTTTGATTCCACTAAGTAAAGAATATGTAATGGACAGGTGTGGCCAGTTACAGGACAGAAGTCTCACGATACCACTTTTTTACTGAAAACTGCCTCGAAGGCCTTATGTCTTTTGAACAGCTCACCAAGTGGTGCTTTTCTGAAAAAAATTCTCAGATTCATCTTATAGGGAAAAAAAATGTCTTATGCCAGCAAGTGGGCACTGTAAAGAATCACATTCTGTCTTTGTTTATCAGCAGATAGAAGTGAAATTACAACCTTGCTGTCTTCATGCAATTCAAAGGGTGAATGCACATGCAAGTAGGGGATGATACGGACAGAAAAAAAAAAGAGACAAAACGGTTCTTCTTATCTTGTAATTATGCTTCATCTGAACTTAATACACACAAGGCTTTCTGCAGTTCCTCCAGATGTCAGAGACCAAAATCTTTGAGGACAGCCATTAGTCCAGTAGGGCCCTCTCAGATAAAGCTGTGTTCAGATTAAGATGCTGGCAAGGATGAGTTCAAAGTCATGTTGAAATTGCTATCCAAGATCATTTTTCAGGAGGATGCAGGCTTATCTCTAAGGCAAAGCAAGAAGTTTGATGTTTTGTCATCCATTCAAGCATACAATAATTTTTATGGATTATTAAAACTTAGAAACACAGAATGGGAATCTTCTGGGGTACTCTAAGAAATAGGGATACAACAGTCTCCTGTCTTTTCAGCTTTTTTATCTAAAATGAACCACATTTTAATTCTTAGCTGTACTCTTTCTTTAAATTTACTCCATAAGCTATTATGGACTAGCAACAAGAATATTCGTTAGAGACAACTATTAATTAATCTGTAGGATTTCAGCATACAGTTTCGTCAGAGCATGAATAAAAATTTCTAATGCCATGCAGCCATGAAAAATATAAACACAAACCCCTAGTGTTCTGCATTAGAGTTCCTGTAGAGGTGGAGTAGTTATCATTCCATTCTGGCGCCATTAAGAGCTCATTTGAAATAAAATGCATTATTCCAGTCAAGAAAAAGATAGAAATGGGAACTGAGGCAGACATAAAGCTGTGGATTGCTCTGCAGTGGATAGACCCAGTTTTACCAGGGAATCTGAGAAAAAAATGGTTGTTTAGCCAAGGAAAAGAGAGGCTGAAAGAGGATTTAAGATCTCCCTGTTAATATATCTAAACAGGAACATAAAAAGGAATAACTCTACAGAAAAGAAAAGAGACAAGATGACTCTTTACACTGAAAGAGACTAACAATACAGAAGAAAGTGGGTCAAAACTGACCCTTTAAAATTTTTGCTGGAATTTATATTTTTTTTATATGTACTATACAGGAGATTGAAATGCACTTTCAACAAAAAACTAAGCAGGAATTAAGATTTATCAGGTTATGAAATAACTATACAATGCAGTTGCTTCACACAACAAGTAACCTAGCTCAGCTTTACTGTTGCTTTATATTACCATGATTTAAAGCATTCAACAGGAATGCTTAATATAAAAATAATCATTTTGCATTTGTTGTTTTAGTAATTTTGTTGATTCTCAGTGCTTGGTACTGTTTAACACTCCTCTTGCTAACCACAAAATATCTACAGATTTGTATATGCATGTTATATGACTTCATGAACAGTTACTTTAATTCATAATTTTTCATTTTTGGTTATGCTAGAAAATGGTGGATGATGAATTAGTTATTTGCAAGATAATCATTTACATATGGCTTTTGTCAAGCCACATTTGGAAAGAAATCAGCATGTAACTAAAAAATTCAAAACCCACAATTTAACATTGTTTTGTTAGTTAAATTACATTAAATGACATTATGTTGGAAGCATAAAAAGCACATTACGTTGGAAGTGTAAAAATTTATCAAAACATGTTTTGCATTAATTTTAACTAATTTATTAAGCAAAATAAGAGTATGCCGTTAGTGTACTAAACTGGCTGATTCCGATTATTGTCTTTTTTAAAAAAAGTAATAGAACTCATCTGCTGACACCTTATTTTTAGTTTAGTTGATTTCTTTCCTGTTACAAATTCCACTATCTTTCAAAATCCCAATCACTTCTTAATTCTGAATGGATGACTTATTGACATGAACAAGTTGCATAAATCATAATGAAGTTATTTTCTCTGCTAAAACTCTAATGCAAGGTGTTTCATTCACATGCTTTGATACTCAAGTCTTTGACACCTAACTTTATTAGCTAGTGCACTACTCCTTTTAATATTATGATTTTAGTTTCAGCAGTGCATTTAGACTTGTACACCCCACTACAATCAAAGTAATATCTCTTGACATACCTAAGAGCCAAATGCACAATCAGTAGATACCAAGGGGGCTTAATATCCTAAAGGGATAGAGGGATGCAGTATTAAAAGAAATAATACATTATTTTAGTGGAAGCAGATTTAGCACAAGAATGAACTGTTTAGATTTAGGCTAATCTTAAAAGTCACTGTGCATTTATCTTCTATGCCCACCCTACTGACAGAAATAGAATATTACTGCAATAAACAAGGCAAAATAATGTTGCCTTGGAAACTGTAGGATGAACTGCAAATGTTTTTGTGTGTTATATTATCTATTAATTCTGCAATATTCACTAAACTCTGATTTTTGTTATTCAGGGACCTGAGGCTTTTTCCAAGGAGATTTTTTGCAGTGTTGGCAAGACTTCTAAGCTGTAAAGTGAAAGTATTTTATGTGGAGAAGTCAGAGAGCAAACTTGGAATTTAACTATAGCTGACACATCTCTACTAAAAGTGCTGTCACCACTGTATTTGCCAGCTCTGCTTATGGCTCACAGGAAGAAAATCTATAAATTCCAGCCATTTTATTGCCCTCATTGTCAGACACTACATTTCATAATCACATTTAACAATTCCTTTTCAGCAAAGCTAGCCAAATGTTTCAGTCTCTTCTTTATTAATGAAGTGTCTCTTGGAGAGACATATTTTCTGATGGTGCATTGGTGGTGTATTTGCAGTTAGTTCTTTAGCATTCTGTGTGAATACACTTCAGCCCTGCGCTGAAGTGCACGCTGAAATATAGTCCATCAATTTCAGTTTTAATTATTTATTGTCTTTTACGTCACTTGACAATGTTCCTGCTTACATATAAAATACAGAAAAACCGTACATTGGGACATCTGGCAGTTAATTTCTGTGGTGTGGAGAGAGATGCAAACACGTACATTAATGAGCTTAATATTAATCAACTAGATTATTGGTACTAATACTATATATCTTAGTGATATATAGGTGTAAACATACGTGTTATCTGATGTCACCAAAACCAAATCAGTCATGTTTTTCATAGATGTTTGCTGAAAGTTGGCTAAACACAGCTAAGCTGAAAAGATGATAATTAGTGAAAAGCTTGGAATATTTTCTGAAAGATGTCATTCTCTTATTCTACCTGTAACTGCTTTTGCTTGGCCTGCTTCCAGATGGGAAGTAGCTTAGACAAGGTCTATTCATTAGACAACATTGACATCTGTCTTGTGGGTAGAAATATGAGAAGGGAAGAAGTCTCATGCCTGTGCCAAAATATATCAAATTTTAAGAGAAGCAAATCCACCCTGTGCCTTTGGATTACAAGTATTTACAGGAAGTCACTATCGCTTTGCCTGCATGTAGAATCCTTTAACTGTTCTTTTTCTACATCATTTTCTGTATCAGAAATATTAATTACTAGCTAGTTCACTTTATAAATACTCAGTATAATTTCAGAGTATGAACAATTCAATAGCTATGCAGCAATTTGGCTTCTGATGGGAAATGTACCACGGGTTTTGCATCCAGTTAAATGTACTTCAGAATTTAGGAATATATTTCTAAATTACGTGTGAAATGCTCAATGTGTTTGTATATATATATATATATATATATATATATATATATATATATATATA
>NW_016690211.1:2733942-2750010 GCF_001604755.1 Lepidothrix coronata | reverse complement strand
AATAATGCCTCTAAAGGCATTACATTAAAATTGAACAATTTATATAAAACAGTGTAGGCTCCTAGCTTGCATGGGAGTTTGTCACACAGTTAAGTTTGCTCTCTCAGAGACTGTCTTAACAAGCAGACAAAGTGTTTTTTCATTTAAAAAATTGTCTGTAGTGCCTCAATTGTTGCAAAATCTTTGTAGTTCTGTTTTCATTGTTCTGGTAAGTGATGTTACCCAAATTTCTCTAGTCACAAACACCAATGAATTCCAAGGACTTCAGAAGATCTGTATTCAGTTTACACTGTGGTATTTTAATTTCTCTCTAGCAGTCAAATTCCTACCTCAAATTTTTGCATCTATTTCTACACTTTCTAGAGTGTTATCTGTATTTAGTAGTTCCCTCATACATATGCTATATGTATCACTTTCAGGAGAAGCAATGATATTCAAATTTGGTTGTAGATAAAATATTTTATCTTGAACAACTTTTTTACCTGCTTAGGGGTAGGGTTTTCTGCATTCTTCTGCCTAAAGTTGGGGGTTTAACATTTGATTTGTAGAAATTATTTTTTCACAGCAAATCTTGTATTTAGTGTACAGCCTGTATATTCCTGATGTCCCCAAATATCTGTAGTTTTTTTCTACCACTGTGTGAAAGATAAATGGACACCAATTAACAAAAAAATGTTTAATAAACTTAGCTATAGCTATTATAGCATTTCTTGTAATGGCTAAACTGTATGAGGCAGTTCAAAGTTGCTAGAAAGCTTTTGTTACAATTCAGCTTTTTAATTATATGTTTTCTTTGAACTTACACTGCAATGGGGAAGAGGAGGAAAAGGCTGTACTGATGTCTGAAACACATCAAAGGCTTAAGAAATTAAACATATGAGACAGATGCTTTTGTTAATGTCTGCTGCATCTCATTTCACAATCTTTAGCAGCATAAACAGCTTCATGATTTCACAGAATTACTGTTTTCATGCTTATTAATGTGAAAATTTGATACAGTACAAAACACTTGTTTCAAGAAGGAAATCTCATCTTTATCAAGAATTATAGCTTAAAAATACAACTTTGGAGAAAAAGAAAAAAGGCAATAAATAGATAATAAATTGCTAGTATACAGCATTTCTTAAAGTTCTTAAAGAACAGTAACTTCCATTTTGGCATATGTAGTATTTGGCTAATTATGTACCCAGATAAGCCATCATCTTTGATTAGACATCAATATTTAGGGAATCTTCTTTTTTTTTTTTTTTTTTTTAATTAGAAATAAGCTGCAGTTACACAGTAATTTAATGCATGACCTTTTGAGCAACTGGAACAGCCTTTTTTTTTTTTTTTTTGTTAAGTGGTACCAAATCCCAATGCAAATTTTTCATTAAAGTGCTTTCATTCTTAATGAGTTTTCCTGGCTTCTGCTTCTACAATTTTATCTCTGCTGAGTCTTGAGTTTTCTACATCAGGCAGTCATGTGTTGGTTTTGGTTTTGTTTTTGTTTTTTCAATTAGCAGAAACCTCAACACAGAAACCTCAACCCTAATCCTAGAAGTGAGCAAGGTTTACCAGTAAGGTTGTAAGACTAAGTCCTAACATAGGCCTAACATAGGCCCAACTTGGATTTCAGTTCTGTAGTTTAAATTGGAAACAGTAGAGTAAAGGGAGTTTCAGAATCCCCTTTCCTGCATTTGGGTAACCCCAGGTATTCTTCCCCGTGAACTTGTATTATCAGATTTTGATTTCTAATATCTTTTCTTGAAATAAAGTGATAATTATGGTCATGATAGTCTAATAAATTGGCTAATAAATATGAAATAAATTGACTGAAGAATGCTGCTTTCTACTGCATCAACTCTAAGGATGTGCATAGATCTAGCCTGTTTACGATTATAAAGTTCAAGTAGTAGAGAGGCCTCTTACAGCAGAAAGAGCTGGGTACTATCCTCACTTCTGCTTCATAACCACAAATTTGTTACAGTACTTCACACATACTGCTTTCCATTTGTAGACCTCATTGAAAATACTCATCTATAAATATTCCCAGCTTTCCTCCTCATTCAGAATATGATATACCACTGGGATTTCCTTATCTGGTTTAAACTGAAAATGGCATGGACTAAGACTGTCTGTTTTGGTTTATTCCATTACAGTTAAAGTAGCGGCCTTTAATCATTACCAGCAATATTAGTGCCACAGCAGTGTTTACATCTCAAATATGCTTCTAATTTTCCCAGTCAAAGGCAAATTCTTCGTGATATCTTAATGTTTTTTTAGGTAGCTAATGCCAAAATGCAAGGTTATGATCTTTATCTGAATATTTCCCAGATGCATAGTAAGGTGAAAGGTGGAACAGCTAACAGAACTTGACTTCCTATCTGTGTTAGTCTTAGTTAGGTGAATTCTAAATCAGGCATAATTAGAGAATGAGACCCCAGAAGCCTTCACCTTCACAGCTGTTTGAGATGAAAGTTTAGTGCTTGGGTGACTAGCACATAATCCACATGCTGGAAGAGAAATCAGAATCAGCTGTCACTGTCTTCTGCATATGTTTTACAGTGCTCCATTAGCCACTTTCTTGTCAAAAGTCAGTGGTCTTCTCTGAGCCTATTGCTTCTAATTCATTTACAACTGAATCAGCATTCGATTCTAAATCTGATGCCAGTTTCACCACAGTGCCTTCCACTGAGGTTTCAGTTTGCATATGACAGATCCAGTTTGGAAAGATATAGTTGATAGAGATGGATTCTAATGATCTTCAGTCATAGGAATCACTTAACTCTTCTCCAGGACAGCCACAACAAAAGGAAGAAATAGAACAAGGTAAGAAAATTTTTAATTTAGCTCCTGAGGTTTTGACCAGATGACCTCCAAAGCCTTTTCCAACCTAAATTACTCTCTGAATTAAAAAGCATCTAGAAATCTCTGCTATGTCCCACAACATTGGAATTATTAAGCTGGGAATCAGAGATTGATATTCAAATAATTTAACATAATTAGAAAAAAATATTTTTATTAATTATTGTAGTGTCACCAGATAAAACAGTGACATAGAACTCAGATAGCAGTGTCCTGTTTCAAGCTTTGCTGGTATTTTGCCAGGTCAGTGCTACAAAGCAATCAGTCCTCTGAATCAACTGTTTATTGGCTTCTAAAACTGATCTTCCTGGCCCTGATAGCTAACGATCCTGGAATGAGGGTCACTCTCCTTCTGCGTATTGCAATATGCTAAATGTAAAAAATAAGGGGAAATGTCATTCAGGGGCATGTCTTTTAGCACTTAAAATGGGTAATAGCCTGTTTTTAATGTACATGACAAAAATGTTTTATAAGGGTAGAGTGGGAAGATATTATAGGATGGTCCTATAACAAATCCATCAGTGATTTGCCTTAGCTACTTGTTGTTAAGAGATAAGGCAGGTTTTTTGAATAAGTGAAGTTTAAGTATTACTTGTCTTCTGCTGGAGATTTTCATTCAGTTCTGTTAATAGCTCAGTTTTCATGTAAACGAAGATGTAGCTCCTATGACACACTAAACAAGCAATCAGAGAAGTGACAAATTTTTAGTTTTGCGCTAAAAATGGTAAATTTAATCCACCACAGGCTACATGTGCAAGAATGTATTTTATGTAACTTTCAGAGCTATGTATTTTTTGTTAGAAGTAGCACAGACACATGGAATTGCTGAAGTATCAGCTGATGATTACAGTATGTTTAGTGACAGCACTGGTCACTCTGTGTTCTATGAGTTACATGTCTAAGAAGAGATAAGGCTTCATAAATTAGAGCACAGTGCCCATTAAAATCTTTCTGAGCATTAGACTTAAGATGTTTTTGAGAAAATAATGGTGAAACAGCTGAGAATGGTGATAGACTGGTCACTTATCAATTTGTCTGGCATATCCTGTTGAAACGGGATTTAAGGAGGAAGGGTAGATCTGGCATAAACTTACATCACCATCTGGAAATTTACCATCTTCCTGATAGTGTGTATCCCATCTCTCTCTCAAAATGTGGCCATGGATCTCCCTTTTTTGTGCCCCATAGCACTGGAATTGTTGCATTGGACGTCAGAGATTGGTATTTAAAGACTTAAGATCAATTAGAAGGGTTTCTGAGGTCACTAGGCACTGGGTCTTGTCAGCTGACATTTTTGGCACTGGCACCGAAAGCTTTCAGATCCTTTAGGCAACATGCTAGATCCCCTTGTACCAGAACTTTTCCACTTTGATACTAGACAACTGAGAAGGTAGTTTGCCAACTGGAATTTCATCATCTCTGTTTTATTAAAGATTTTACAGAGCACTTGCTGTTTATGTCTATGCATGTGAAACATGGAGGATCTGGAAATTAAAAATCACCACAAATAGTGTAAAATGATAATACTCTATTGTTATAACAAAGAAAATATTTGCAATATAATTTCTATCCTGATACAAAAATTTCTTCCATCTTTCCTACCAGAGGCTGGATTTTTGTCTTCTGCTTTCTCTGAAGGCTTTTATTTTTTCATAGGCAACTGACAATGTAACTGGTGGGACTTGGTGGGGTTAAACTGTTCAATTGCTCTGTAGTTGCATAGGAGTGAATTATAACTGAGCAGATACATGACAATAGATTCAGTGTTGTAACTGTTGTTTATACAGCAAGGAGCTCCCAAAGCATGGTCTTGGCACACACAGATTTCAAAACAGCAAAATACATAAAGTAAATAAATAGACTGAAAGATTAAAGGAAACCACTGTGATTCTTGGTCATATGTTTCAACTTACTCTTTTTCTATCAAGTTCTTGTGGAGAGAAGAGGAGATTACAGTGTAGGCTTGAGGGGAAAAAAAGGCATCAGAAAGTAAAGAGTAGAAAGAAAATAATTCAGCAGAGGTGGGCAGAGGAACATGGACATTAAGAATGAAATTTTCATACATGGTATCTTCATGCTTTACTTTGTAAAATACTTGCTGCCTATGAGTCTGATCTGTGAAGTGCCACAAATTTGTAAGTCTTGTAGGAACTACAGTTGGGAGTCCAGTTTTCAGATACCAGATCTCAAGTTCTGTAGGATTTACTAGTATGGAAACTCATGGATTTACCAGTATGCAAACTCATTGTTTATTTTGTTTTAAAGTAGAAGTCCCCACAAATTTCAGTATAACAGACCTAGTACTGTTATCATAATTATGCTTTTCATTACAGAAATCGATGTCTCATGTATAAACAGCACTGGCTACAGTGTTTGAATAGTTTCTGATAAAACAAAAGGGGAATATGGTTAGTGTTGCAGAGGTCAGTTAGGATCAATAAGCACAAAATAAGCAAACAAAGAATATGAGGATGAGGATGAGGGACATAAAGTTCACATTTAGAGACGAGAAGTTCAAAGTATATATAACTTATAAAGACAATGCACTGTGAAACAATTATGGTCTTGATGTTTTTGTGAGCAAAATCAAAATGATCACACTCCTATTGCCTAGGGCTAACACATATCTGAACTGTCTTCTTCTGCTCCCTGGACCTTTTAATGGTTCTTCACATTTCTTCTGAAATTCCAATGCATTGGTCAGAAATACCACACCATAGTTCTGACTGGTTTCCGTGTAGCCAAAAATTAGCTGCACACCATGAGTGCTGCAAATATGTTTCCTGAAGTGCAAATACTGTACAGAGTAATGCTCTATAGTGTAGAAAGTCTGACATTTTCAATTCAGTTGAACTGTGTGTGGAAACACAGCTTTATAGCCTTGAAAGAATTCTCAAGAGATCGTGTAGTGCATCCCTTTGTCCTACAACATATCTATCAGCAACTCAGCTGTATGCTTTTATCACCTGCTCTTAAAGACTGCATACACTCTAAAGCATCTTTAATGAATAAATACCGTTTTTACCACATTTATTAAAATCTTATTATTCTTAACATGCTCTCTTACTCTTCTGTGCTGTTGAGCCCATTATTTCTGTTACTTCTTGCATGGAATATTTTCTCTTCTTCCCAAAAATTTCTAAATATTCAGAAGTTACTATTACACTTTCTCTTCCTAAATCTCCTCTTGTTAAGATAAACAGGATAACTTTATTTAACTTTCAATTACAAATCATATTTTCTATGCCTATCACGATGCTGGTTGAAATGAACATAGAGCTTAGATGAATTCTTCCAGATGCTGGATGATATGAAAAGATTTCCTTTTGCATTTCCAACAAGTTTAAATATGTTAGGAAGCGGTTCACTTTTCATGTTGTTCCCTCAAGCCCTCATTGTACACCACTAGCCACCCAAACACTTTTCTGCAAGATGGTTATCTGGTTCTTCTTCATCCTGTATTTGCATTTCCTCTAAATCCAGTTTTCTTGCCTGTTTTTCATCCCAATTAAAATACACTTTTATGAAACTAGTGTATTTATGATAATGTGATTGTGTCAAAAGCCTAACTACACAGATCTTTTCATGATATGACCTAATACACTGTTATAAAATTAAATTAGATTTAATGATATTTGCTCCTGACAAGTCTTTGCTGGCTGTTTCTCTGCTTTCTTCCATTTCTCTATATGGAAGGAAGTATATGTAAGAATTAAAGGGCATCTCCACTGGTTCAGACTAAAGGTCAGTCTGTTTTCCTGTCTCTGACTGTAACATTAGCAGAAGCCTGAAGAGGAGAACAAGCATACAGTGGTAACTGCCTACTATGCTTCTCTAGTGTGCATCAGTAGGCAATTCAGAGACTAATTATGGTATTGATTTACTTGTCCTAGGAACACATTTTTGGAATTAATTGCTGATTGCTTTTCAGCTCAGGTAAACTGACATCCTGCCAATCCCTGCTGTAATCTAGTAAGTGCAAAAAAATCACTTCTTTTGTTTTAAACATTAAATTATTGTTTTCTGGCCAATAATTTTATTTAAGACTCAGTGCATAGGTGCTCCTTTTCATTTTCTCAAGGTTACCTACAGTTTTGTAGATTCTCCCTACTGAAGCCATTTCTGTTCTACCCAGTGAAGCCAAACACTTTAGTTATTCCTCTAACGATAGGTAATCCTTATTTCTGATCATGCATGTTTCTCTTTCTTGTAGCTTTTCCAGTTCTGTTCCATCTTTTATGAGATGAGAGACTAGAGTAGCATTTGTGTTCAAAATGCAAGCACAGATGGATTTAAAATTTGTTGCTGTATTTTTCATTTCCTAAACATTCCCTACTCCTCTCCTGCACGCACCTAGGTTTTTTTTAATATCTAAGACTAAGACGTCTGTTATAATAGAGAGCTGGACTATAGGCCATTCCATAACTCGTTCTGTGTTCACAAACCTAACTTTACTATCCCTGTGTGCACCACTTTTTACAACATTCAGCTACATTGAATGTTATCTGAATTTTACCTTATCAGCTTGGATTCTGAGAATGTTCTGAAATTATTCCCAGTTTCTTCAGATTAACTACCCTGAATAATTTAGTATAATCAGCAGAGTTTGTCATGGCATTACCCTGAAGCATTAAAGAATATGTTGAGTCCAGGCAGTGCCACTGATTACTTTCCTGAGAAAAACTATTATTTTTCCCCCAATTTATTTAACCTATTATTTAGTTAGTTAGTTCTTGTTATCTATACATCATCTACACAACATGTGTACAGAAAAATTGATGCTTCCTAGAATGTAATTGTGGAGTTGGTTCATGCACAAGGAATAAGACATGGTACATATTTTTACATTTAGTATCTGTGCACAGGCTGTACAAGGAGCATGTGTGCCATTGATTTGACATTGCTCAGGATTTTCTGTCTCCCCTGCAAAATCCCATCATACAGAAATATGGCAGCTCTGTTCTTTAGCTGCTCATCTCCATAGCCGTCCAGGCAGCTTTTGGATCCAGCACTCCTGATTTGCACAGCACACATTAGTTCACACTTAGCTCTTTTTGGTACAAACTATTTCCTTCTGGGATCAACTTCCACAAAAATTTTAAGATAATTCACTGCAGTGGCTATATAGACAAGACCAAGCCAGTCTTAATTCCTTTGCTTTTTAACACCGATGCCAGGCCTTGCAAGGCAATGTCTACAGGACCTTGGCATCAGACTATGCAAACAACAAACTGGTGTGCTGTCACAGAGGCTTCCCAATATGACAAACACTCAGAAAATCCACAGATATGTCTGACGTATGAGTAAAGTCTCTAGAGGTCTGAGGAAAGTTGAACTAAGCCCTCTCAGGGACGCACCAGAACAACCCTAGAAAGTGTGAATATGATAGTCAGACAGTTTTCATCTGCTAGGGACAGGTGCTTTTCTCAGTGTTAGACAGTGGTGTAAGCAGTAGTATCTCTGAGCCTGACATAGAAGTTCATAGAGATGGGACGTTCTTTGCCAGCCCTCTACACACACTCTGGCCCAGATTCTGCTGGGATCACAGCAGGAATCCTACTCACTGTCAATTGAGAGTTCGGTTGGGATTGATTCAGGTTAATTGGCTGAGTGTGATTTTGTGCTGTTACACTCCAGTGAGCAGAAATGCCAATTTAAATACAGAATGTTGCGTAGAAAAACTGGAAATAATGTATGAAACCTTCCGAATTGTATTGTCTTTTAAGTGTCCTATGCATAGTTTGTGAGTGCTTGTGCATAGAGAGACTTACATAATTCAAGGAAAAGGAAATCCAAAAAGATTTCAGCAACACAGGCTAGGGAACCGCAGTTTGTATGAAAGGACAGGACATGAGTTGCAAGCACATGCAATTAGATCACATAATCCTGTTGCAAAACTTGCTTGTTAGCTGTTATCTGAGGATCTCAGCAGGGAAGATGGGAAACAATGTAGAAGGAGACTTGAAGATAACGAAAGCAGAAAGGTATGAAGTGATTGTGCTCTTCAGATCAGCCTTTTAAGTTTCTGTGCAAGATTGACGATTTTGTCATCCTGCTTTTTGATGAGGTGTTGAATGAATGCTTAAGAAGACAGCACTTATCAGTGCTCATCAAAGTTTAAAAAGAACTGTTAGTACTAGCAGTCTGAAGATACCAGGTCTAACTAGGTTAAGAGACAGTCAAGTATTAAAGATGAAAACACTGTCAAAGACATATATTAGGTGCTTGCACTGTAACAGGCCATAGTTTACCTATGTGTGCTAGAGTACAGCCCTTTGTTACAGGCTTTGACTACATACCTTTGATGAAGAAAGAAGTGTAAAGAATAGGTAAGACACACTATAAATCTAGCATTAAAAACTGAGAAGCTGATCACATAGCATTGTAACAAGAAAAATACAATTATTGAATGGTTTCTTTTTGATTTATTGTAATTTAGGATGAATTAATACACAGACTTATTTATGCCAGAGATTGCAAAACAAATTAATTAATAAAGCAATGAACTGGTGATCAGAGGTCATTAAGTTCTTTTCAGCTGCTAAACTATGGCCTTAATATCTTCTCATATAGTAACAACTTGCAATTAATTTCTCTTTCTTTATTCCAAGGTTGTCCAATAACAATTGTTATAATAATTGTGTCGTTCAATAAGTATTTTGTCAGAAAAAGTTTAGACAGTACTTTGTCCGCAAAGTACATACTGGTTATGAGTTATTACTATCACCGGTCATCTTAAATCAAATACAACATTGCCCCAAACTATGTAAATATAGGTAGTATGGTCAGAGGCCTGCCTTTTACTTGGTCACATCCAGACCAGTTAAGAAAAAAACTTCTGGAGAAAAAAAGCTTCAAGGGACAAAAAAAAGATAGGAATTTTAAGATAAAGTGAAACTCTTTGCATTCATTTTCTTAATACCGATCACCATACCACACAGCTCCCCTAATCTGTGCTTCTCAGATGCTCATTCTGTTCCTACAGTCATTATAAAATTTCCTTTAAAAACTGATTATTATGTTCAAGTAACGTTAGGAATATTTGTGGCATTGCAGAAGAAAACTGTTGAAAGTGTTGATGAATAACTGCCACCAACTATAATTATGTGAAAAAGAGTGATCATTATAGCTGTCCAGGAGCAACCTTTCATTATAAACATGTGGATCTCATATTTTAAAATACCGTGGATTCCTGTGTGGGGCAAAGACAGACATAAACCATTAGAACCAACAACTAACTGACGTTGTGGATTACTGTGTTTGACAACTTTCTCATTTGCAGGCAAAACACTAGAACATCCTATTTTTTCAGAGAAACCTTAGTCATGGTATTTTAAAGAGGAGCTTGTAGAACCCATTAGTAGGTCATTATGCCCATAGAGATTTAGTCAATGCACACTGCCAGACTTTGTCATAGATTTTCCTTCTGTATCCTACTTTTCACAAGAAGGTAAGTATTTGAGATAAGCAAACGGCAGACCATATTTTTCCAGTCCTGTTTTCTTGCACAAAGGGGAGTCAAGTTGGGATCCATCATAACATCAAATGAGGTCCAAACTGAAATATAACTGTTGAAAGAACGTGTTGTCCCATTTTGATGTGCAGATGAGGAGCTTTAGCTAGAACACCCACAGTATGTGTCAGATACTCTCAGTAAGAGGCAACAAACCTGTCATTTGGATAAAGATTGTTGACAGAGAAGTAGCAGAGGACATCTGCAGCACACCAAGTTTCCTGTCTCACAACTTCTATACAATGCCTCACAGGCATTTTTTTCATCTGTTTGTACATACTCTGACCACTTTAGTGTCCAGGCTCAATTCCATCTGCTCATACCTGTTAGTGCCTAAATAGTGGTGGCCCCATTTAGTTGTCATTTGTGCCCCATTTGCGAGTATATGCACTGTATCTGCTAGAAGCTCCTGAGTGAGCACCACCTGACTGCCTGAGCAGTGAAGACCTACTGATTCTGAGATTGCAGGTGATGGACAGGTACTTCATCTGGCAGTCACCATGCATTTTGACTGCTTCTTCTGCAGTGCAACTACCTGTGTGTTATCTCTCCCTAGTCTGTTAGGGTGGACAGTTTCTTCCAATTATTCACTTTGAATCTTACAAAAAATGATAAATTGCAGGAGGTGAATGTAATGATCGTGAATGTGAAAGATAACTTGAAATTCCGCATGGGTTGAAATAGGCATGCCCACACAACCCTGAGAAAATTTACTGAGCTGTTCTAGTCACTTACAAGCTTTCCATTCTCCTGTGAGTTTCTGTGAAGACATAGAAATTTGAGATTTGGCATAAATCCTGAGTCCTGTCTACTGGTCCTGTCTACTAAATGGAAACATACATGGGCTGCCAAGTTTCGATTAGGATTTGAATTGGGATCCAAGTTTCCTTATAAACACATGAAGTAATCATTCTGCTCAAGTCAGTACCCATCAGGTCTTAGTTAGAACATTGGTCCAGTCTTGGGCACCTCACTTAAAAAAAATTAGCCAATTGGAAAGAGACCAAAATGAAAGCAATAGGAGGTCTAGAAAACATATACTACTAGAAATAACTGCAAAATCTTGGATTGTTTAGTCCTTAGGGGTTTAGGTTGATTTGTTTTCTATTGAGAATTATTTCCAAGCCAGATCATTCCAATGATTTTGTTTATAGTGCTGCTCCACAAACAGTTATATTTGAAGGGTTAGTGAACTTCAGCACAGAGGCAGAAAAAAATATCAGGGGGAAGGGAGGGCTGAAACTCCTTAAGCCATCTTTGTCAAGAGATCTAACAAATCACTTAACTACAACCCTGCATCTAACTGTATGTACTAGGTTGGGGCGGGAGTGTTTTGTTTTCCATTTTTTCTCTTGGCATATGCATCACTATTATTCCTTGGTCAGTATGAGTCGTCACTTATAACTTCTCTGTCCCAGAAACAGATCAGATAATTAATTTTGGCACTGTCTGTATCTAATCTAGAAGTTACCAAATCTTGCAGTGCTGGGGTCAAGCATGCTGAGGTCTTCAGACCCTTATTTTTTCCATCAACATTCATGCAGCCGTTTATATGTCTTTCCATCTTGGCTCAAAACACAGAGTTCAAGAAATCTGAGCTCTGATTAACAAAACTAGGTACAGTTGGCTCTATGTGTAGCAATTCCATCTCAACGGCATGAATTAAATCCATGTGAAGGAAGCAAACATGTTTATCTTCCCTCCTGCAAGATAGTTCTAGCACTTTGGCTAAATCTGATTACATGCTTGTATGTTAGTGATGAAAGGGACAGACAAGGTGTCCGTGAGGAAACGTCTAAACTACTCGTAACTGACAGCATGGATGTGTCCTCAAAGTCACTTCTAGCATTTCCTTTGCTTCAGTTTAACTGATCTAGCTTTGGAAACTTAACAGAGGGAATGGTTGTATTTAGAACTGTTCCTTGAAGTTGCCTCTCTTCACTGATGAGAGGGAAAAATGTAGGCTAACTGTGATCTTGAATTAATTGTTTCTGTTTACATGTCAGGATGTATACTAGCTAAATTGATTCCTGCCAATTTTGTAGCTAGACTTAAACTCCTCCTTTACTAACCAGCATGTCTCACTATTGCAGCACTGAGAGGTTCTCTCATCCCATGTACCCTGCTGCTGCCACCCTTCCATTTACTTGGTCTACAGAGAACCACTGGTTGAGTGGTCTATGCTCTGCTCTGAAATTAAAGCCATAAAAGCAGTAGATAATGAAAAGAGAATTGGTTTAGACCGTGTGTATCTGATAATGGGTTCTAATAATTAGTCTTTTATGTGATCTTTATGCACCATGGAGATTTCACATCTTATGCTGATATTATGCTAGTACAGGAAGGCTCAGAGGTCATGTTCCCACAACCTTCCAGAAGTTTGGATGTGTATATCTCAGGCTTATCCAAAGAGGTGGGGATTGGACAGGAAAGTTCACATTTTGGCTATAGTTTATCTAAATATGACACATTAGCAGATTGATGACACATTAGCAGATTGCTTTGTGGTCTTGCAGTACATTCGCTTCTGATTTAGAGCAGGAAGGATTGCAGTCTTGAAAAATATTAAATAATAATAAAAACCACAGAACTGATTTTAACTTCAAATAAACTTCTACTTTTAAGTCAAAACTCAGGTTATGGTTCAGGTTGGTTATTATTTGAGATTTCTGCCCTTAACTGTGAGATTTGCATCTTTAACTGCCTTCCAAAGTCAAACACAAAGTTTGTAAGACTGCCTTTTGGTGGAACTGTTTTGGTTCATTGAAAAAGTTTTCAAAGACAAGCCTAGCTTGCCATCTTCAGTTTTCTATGTTTGTTTTATCTATTACTCCACCATCTTCCTCCTTCTGTTATCAATAAATACAAATACAACATATATACTATATAAATATGGTATAGCCTGTCATTTGGGGATGTTTTCAGCTTGCTTTGCACAGGTGTAATTGGTGAAACAAAGTGGAATCAGAGGCAGCGGCCTCATATACCTTAGCACTTCACTCTTTCATGACCTCATCCAACCAGTCTTCTAATTTCTTCAAACCACTTTTTTTCAAGCTACCTACTAAACCCAGCTTTTTTAACTACTTTATCTTCAACATTATGCCTGAACACCAACTTGCTTTGACTCAAGCCAATGCCAGTCAAAGACACCCTTTCAGAGAAGGTCCCTGGAGGGCACATAAGCCAAAGTTCTGAAAAGTCAGTTTAAAGGAATAGCACCAAGTTCTCTCTTTTCCAGTTACCCACCAAGAGCTGTAACTGTCTTCATGTACAAGCAGCTTCTTGTAACCATTTGGGAAACTGGAAAGTTTCAGAAACTCTCAGTCATCATCACATTCGATCCAGTTGAACTCACTCTTCATCTGCAATATTTTTGTGAACAGAAGAAAAGGCAAGGGAGAGAGGAATTGCCTGTGGATTGCCACATATATGGGATAATCTCTGAAAGGGGTAGGAAGGTGTATGGTGGCCCTGTTCCTTGACATTGAGAGGACTGCAACTAGTGTTGCAGATGTTTAAAGTGCATTTATAAGAACTTATTACACAAGTGAGACAACTACAGGAAACGAACCTCTGTCTCACTCTGCAAAGAAGTTGAACTTGGTCCCAGAATCAAGTGTTTCTCACTGGATCCATTGCAGTACTGCCTGGACAATAGATCTTGTACTCTGTCAAATAGTCTTTCCTAAGAACTACCTGACATAATTTTACTCAAGTTCTAGGATATGTTGTAATTTTTTTTTGCTTCATATTACCAGCATTTTTAAAAAACAGGACATTTGGAATTAACATATGTAATCATATGAGTGCAATTTTTCACTTATATTTTTTCCACTCCCTCTGTGCAAAGCAAGGCAACCAGTCAGCCTTGTCATATATATAATGAACACTTTTATAAACTATAAGAATATGGTTTATTTAAGTTACATATATTCGAGTTCTGTTGAGAATGCATTTAAGGCCTTTGGGACCTCTGAAAAGAGCACATGCATAGCTACAGGGCACATCTCAAGTTGATATTTGAAATGTTTCTAATTATAATTAATTTGAAATGGTTTGGGTATTGAAAGCTATGCTTTTAGAGTGGATGTGGTCAGTGGGGATTAGTTTTAATTGTTGAAGTGTGCAGAGTTATGGCTGTAAAATAATACTGTGCTATCTGTTTTAAAACCATAATGGAGGCCACAGCATTTTTGGCTTTTGTAATTAATTTATTTTCCTTTCCAAGTTCCTAAGAAGCATGAAAACAGAATAAATAACTACTAACAAGAATTTCCCCCCCAATAACATTTTCTTTTGTGCCGCTAATTATAAAAAATAATTGCAAGTGACATTATATCATGGAAATTATTTGCTTTACACATCTTCTTGTAGTGAAGTCTTAAGGCATGGGAATACCTGAGCTCAAGCAAGGGTAGAGAATAGGATACAAGAAGTATGCAAGGAAGTGTGTTGAAATGCTATTTTTAATCCTTCAGAGAAAAGAAAAAAGAGCTCCAAAGAAAAGTTAACATTGGTGGAAATAGAAGGAAAAAAAAGAGAAGGGAAGTGGGAGGAGGGGAAGAGAAAGGGAAGGTTTGGGAAGGGAAGGTTTGGGAAGGGAAGGTTTGGGAAGGGAAGGTTTGGGNGAAAGGAAAGGAAAGGAAAGGAAAGGAAAGGAAAGGAAAGGAAAGGAAAGGAAAGGAAAGGAAAGGAAAGGAAAGGAAAGGAAAGGAAAGGAATTTAAAAAATTAAAAGTTAAAGGTATAAAAGTATAAAAAATATTGAAGATGGCTGATTCTATTCCATTGGCAGGATAGAAGAGAAACGCTGTTCTGACTTTGATAAACTGTTATTCCTGAATTCTTATTTTTAATTATTATTAATTATTATTTATTATTTCCGATTTATTCTTATTTATAATAATATAAATAATATATTTATATTATTTATAATAATTTGATTATATAAAATTAAATAAATATATGTTTATGTTTTGTATCTTAAATAAATAATTATTTATAATTATTTATAATAATATAAATAATAAATCTTTCTGACTTCTCCTTCCCCAAACTCTCATTTTCCAAGTGCAACTCCCACTCCAACCCCAAATCCAAGCCCTGCTGTGCCATTACTTGACTGAGTTTAATCCCACTTTAACACAATCCAAACAAACCGTGTCTGGGCACCCCCAGAAACCCAGGAGATAATTTCTCCTGGTGATAAAAAAGAGAGGAGAACATTCCCAATATATTACTGGAGCATAAATACCAATTAATCACTGAGATGTTTGTTTGGATGCTCAGGAATATCACAGACAATTAATTTATGGGGAGGAATTACCGAGCCAGGAGCTCTGAGCATAAATCAGAAATTATTCCACTGGTGTAAAACAACATTTCTTTTGCTACAGAGGGACGTGATAAAGATTTGAACTGTTAATTTTTAATGGATTATTTACTATTCCCAGGGCAATAACTTGCAACACCTGGAATTAGATTTGTTTGCGGCGTCTGGGAGGGTGAATTAGAGAGCAACAATTATTATTTACAGGGGATAAAATATCTGTAACGAGCAATAATGCGACTCCAAAGTTAAGACAAGCCTAAAATAAGCCCCAGTGTTAGCAGGGAAGGCTCCTGTGTGCCAGCTTGTGCCCAGGGGCACGGAATCATGGAATTCTGGGACAGTTTGGGTTGGAAGGGACCTTAAAGCTCATCCCA